>NW_025064798.1:0-21681 GCF_018152265.1 Drosophila ficusphila
AAGGTCTAATCATTTTTTTACTTCTAAAAAAATATAAATACAAATCTAATAAAAAACGACCGCTGAAAATTGAATAAAAATTTTTAAATTTTATAATTTAAATACTGCGTTTATCTCGCACCGTTTACGAGATATCGGGATATTAAGGCAGATGCTCACCTTGTGAAGGAAAAAATCGATTTTTTTTTAGGCTTTTCGTATAGATATTAATCGTTTTCTTTAAAAACTTTATTTAAAAAATTGCAATTTTTGGGCTCTACAAGGTGAGAACCTGTCTTAATAAAAATGGAAATTAATAATAATAATAGAATAAACAATAAAGAATAAAAGAAAATAATAATATTATTTAAATATGTATATATATAAAAATATAACATTTCCCAGTTATTTTTTTGCGCGTTGCCCGCCCACTGCACAGTGGATCCGTCAGAGGCCAAAAATCAAAAAATGGGATGACGTATTCTTTAGGCAAAATGTAAAGAAATTATCTCTTGAAAGTCTAAGCTTTTCGATGGCATACCGGATTTTACTGGAAATCTAACGGTACTTTTTTAAAATAGCTTTGAAATCATGAACACGGGCTCATTTTGGCAACGAACCTTTGCTCAGGCAGTTGTTTATCTAGTTGAAATCGCCCTTGATCTCTTCAAACGTTAGCTGGAGTGTTTCGAATTGAAATTAATTTTGAAACGGAAGGTATTTACTTTAAATCGAGATAAAAATAGTTAAGTTTGCGGTCACAGTTTTTTCGAAAAACTTATTTGATCGATTAACCCTTTTTGTGTTTTTTGTGAAAGTCTACTTTATGTTTAGTTAAAGTTTTAGTTGTGTTCCAAGAAAGTCCAGAAATTGGCATGTATGTCATTGTGTTTGTCTTACTTTTAAGGTATTAAATGTTTTCAAATAAGCTGCAGAAACTTGCAGATATCAAAGCAGTTAAAGGTGACCTTTGCCTATTGTACTGTTGCGTTGTTGCTTTGTCTTCGTCTTTCGTAGTTTGTGTTTTTGCAAAAATGTAGACTTCAGCACACTCGGAAAGTGTCTCGTACCTTAACAAACACAGATGTCATGAACTATTTAATTTTGCGTTCAGACCCATTTTTATCAGGACAGAGACAACTTACAAAAAAGATAAGCCAATTTTGCTTACATCTGTGTATGAATTACTTGGCGATACTTTATAATTTTGTTTTCTTAATATTTTGTTTGTCGATTTTTATTTTATTTATATATACATTTTTATATACATACCAAAAGTATAAATCAATATATTCCATTCTTTTTTAATATATTACTTTTATGTGTGTAAATAATAAAATATTAATAAATTACATTAAACAAATATTTTTTTTTAATTGTGTATCGATTGTTCCTATGGGAGCTATAGGATATAGCCCTTCGATATGTCCCATTTTTTTGTTATACGTTTAGACCAATTTTCAAAATTTTTGTTATAAATTTCAACACGCTATGGCCATTATTAGTATTTTGGCCGCTCTTCCATACGAACGGATCCACTGTGCACTGTGACGTATAACGCGCGCAGAATAATCTCACATTTAAAGGTCATTATTTCATAAACATGGAGAAATTTCGAAAAATTTTATTAATTAAAAGTTTTTATTTTGGGCCAATTAACAATAAAATGTCCTCAAACCTTGGCACCCCAGTAACTAAAATCGCGCCAATAAATAAATTAAAAATTTTATTTCTGAACAAAATAAACGTGGACCCACTGTACTTCGCAACGAATGCAATAAACACGTGCAAAAAACCATAAGGCGGCGAGCGACACTTAAAATTTGGACCGGCTTAAACTGCATTGCACTATGGGAAATTTGGCCGATTTCATGGTATTTAGTCATTTTATCAAAGTTTAAATATTTTATTAATTAATTCTGAATAAGACGCAATTTGTCTTAATGTGCACAAATCCGCACAATCTGCGTACATTCGTTTTTTGGCAGGTAACTTCGAGTTTTCGAACGCGGAGCTCTTTGAAGTATGGCGAACGGAAACGGACGATTCCAGACAAAAAGAAATAGTTCTTGATTTTTTGTCGAGCAAATTAAATGAAAAAATTGACGTTTTAAAGCATAACAATTATTTAAAAAGGAAAAGCAGTTTTTTTTGCTTAAATTTAGGTGCAAATTGGAAAAAATGAAACAGAAATAAAAAATATTTTGAAAAAAAAAATTAGAATTGGCTGCAAAGCACAATTAAAATTAATTGCGGTGAATCAAGTGAAATTGAGAAACGACAAATTGGACGCCCAAAATTGTCTTATTCGGCTAAAGGGGAAGAAGCGCAAAGAAAAGAAGCAGCAGCCTTATCGAAAGCTCACGGTAGCAACGTACCCTTGCTAATTAAAACAGCGAGTAAAGCTGCTCGATCTCAGGGACTTATAGATCTTGCTGTAGTCCTTAACATACTTTCGAATAGTCCCGAAATGGCAAGAGATATCAGGCAGATTTTAACAAACCCAATAAAACGACCTATTCGAGCATCAAAGGACGAGACATTAGCAATCTTATTGGATCAACGCTTAACAAAGGAGCAGTACTGCGCAATTAGAGAGGATGCAAAGAACAGAGATGCCGACATTTACCCTCTATATACAGATATAGTTCAACAAAAAAAGCTCTGCAGACCTTCTAATATATATATTAGCGAAAATGTAGCTAAGGTGCCTCTACAAGATCTCTTGACCCATACAGCTACTCGAATAGTTATGCTCCAGGAGAACGTGATTAGAAATACATTGAGGCAGCAGGAGGCAGATTTTTTATCAGCTGATTTAATATTGAGCTATGGGTTTTATGGTAGTACCGGTCAGTTTAACTACAAACAGGCCTATGCTGACAAAAGATCGTGTGATTCTGATTCATCCCTTTTTGCCTCAACCGTAATGCCCCTCCGATTAATTGATGCTTCGGGATATGTTTTATGGAATAATCGTACTCCACAGTCAATTTTGCCGCCCTCTTAAATTGGAGTTTTTAAAAGAAACAACAGAATCTATCTTAAAAGAGGTCCAACAAATCAAAGAAAAAATTAAAAACCTCGTACCATGCAAAATAATGTTAAACGAAAGGCAGTGTATTTATATAAAATATGAACTTCATTTGACAGTTATAGATGGAAAAGTGCTTAATGCACTAACAAATACAAAATCTTTCCAGGCACGTCCCATATGTAACGCAACACCAAAAGACTTCCTTGCAAACAAAAATTTTAAGTGTCTCGAATTTCTGCCACTTTTGGATAACATAAAACACGGAATAAGTCCACTTCATAGCTGGATAAGGTATTTCGAATTTGTCCTGCATGCCGGTTACAAGTTAACTGTGTCTTCACAGAGCGAGCGACAACATCTGCCGACAAAAAATCGATAGCTGATCGGAAAAAACCAATTCAACAAAGGTTTTGGGAGAGGCTAAGCTTAAAGGTCGATAAGCCAAAACAAAATGGATCTGGAAATACTCATACTGGAAACACGGCACGGCGAGCATTTAACAACTTTGAAATATTTTCACAAGTTACAGGCGTTGACCAAGACATAATTCGGAGCTTGAGAACAATATTAATTTGCTTGTCATGTCAATTGCCGATTGATTTGGAGAAATTCGAACAGTTCTGCTTTAAAACCGGCGAACTTTTTGTTAATTGTTATCCATGGTTGCCAATGACGGCAACTGTTCACAAAATTCTTGTCCATTCCAAACAGATAATTGAACATACAATACTTCCAGTCGGTTATTTTGGCGAGGAGGCGTCGGAAGCACGCAACAAAATGTACAAGGCAGATAGACTGCATCATGTTTGGAAGCATAGTAGAGTTCTGAATTTCACCGATGTTTTCAATAGAGCATTAGTTACATCAGATCCTGTTATTTCCTCAACAAACCTTACGAAGCGAATTCGAAAGCATAAAAATATGGCCCTTCCAACAGAAGTAATTAGCCTCTTGTCATGCGAATTTGAAGGCCTGGATCAATCTTTTGAGGAAACCGAAGATGAAATTGACGTTTTGGGTTTTATATCTGACGAAGAGCTTGAAAATGAAGATAATGTCTAATTTTTTCAGATAGCAATAGTCTTTTTAATTGTATTTTTTTGAATAATTTTGCCTATCACCTTTTCAACTTTTGTATATGAATTAAACTTTTTTTTCTCGGAAAGGGAGGGCGGAACCACGCCCTTTTTTTAAAACTATTTCTAATGTATTCCATAACAATAATAAAAAAAACCGTTTAAAAATGTCTTACTTAGTTAAAAAATTATTAATTAATACCATGAAATCGGCAAAATTCCCCATAGTGCAGTGGTCGGTCTTGTATGGAGAAGGCGGCCAAAAATACTTCTAGTAGGAATATCGAGTTAAAATTTTTTTCGTAGGTATATAATAGCGTAACACAACCATCGTGTTCACCATAAATTTTTTTAAAATTTGACTCCAAAATGCACACTACACTTTTTTTTAAGCGTAACTGAAAAAAAAATTATATATATTAAACAATTAATTTTGATTAAAAAATCAACAAAAGATAACAAAAAACGACGATTATCATAAATTTAAAGTAATATAAAATACATTTTTTAATATATATTAGAAATGGGTACTCTAGAAAATCAAAAACTGATGAAAAACGAACGGGGCACTCGCCTTCTTTAACAGATTGTGAACGGTTTCGCAAATATTCGCAGGTGATTTTCACAGATAACACTAATTAAATATTGATTAAGACTTAAAAAAAAATTCAGTACTGATCGATTTTGGCAACACAACTTTTACTTTTGTAGAATGTTGATGTTTAGTTCTGCAGAACTTGAAAAATTGCGGTGGATAAACAATTATTGTTATAGTCACATATAGCATACAAAATTAATAAAAATTATATAAACACAATCTACAAACCTTCAACTTTAATATTCATTTCACTTTCGGATTTTAACGCTTGTTTTATATTATTTTTTAACCAATAACTTAGGGGGAACAACTAGTGTGAAGTTTTAAAAAAATCACCAAAATTGTTTTTCATATTTCGATAGATTACACCTTTAAAAATAACATATTAAAATTTCAAATCGATATCTCAAAAAGTTTTTGAGTTATAACAATTTAAAGAGCAGCCGCTCTCATAACAGTGCAAACGATCATTTTATCTTTCAACGCGTTTTTCTCGAAACAGCATTTTCCAAATTTGCTGCAGTGATAACTCAAAAACTAGTGACAATTTTTTTTTTACATGTTCTTTTTTATATAGTTCTACGTACCATGAACTATCGGTTTTTTGATCCGATCAAAAATCGAATTTTGGTAGGCCAAAAACGACCAAAATTTTGGTTAAAATTCGATTTTTTTTTTTAAACGCTGCCATTTTGTAATTTTTTGATATTTTTGAAGTGAAACTTCTTTATCGGCGTTGGAAAAAATTTAGCGTCACATTTTTTTTTGGTTACGCGTCACATTTCTCGGTTACGCGTCACATTCAGTGTTGCCAACTCTGAGTGGTCATTTATAGCAGTGGAAGCAAAAAAAAATAGCCAAAAATAGCTAAATTTCTTCAAAAATAGTAAATTAAAATAGCCGTTAGTTTTCAATAATAAAATCTTATATTTTTGTACATTCAGTGTTGATTATTTAATGATTTTTCTTCGCTAAGCAAATTGCTTAAAATTTGCCCAATTTCTACCTCCTCGGAACTCAAATACTTTCCCATTGTACCAATCTGTGAAAGACACTTATGGGGGACGGCGTACTGAAAACAGCATTTTTTTGAAGTGAAACTTCTTTAGGCGCGTTATGGATTTTCGGGGACGGAGTAAAACCGATTCATGACCGTCACGAAAATTACCGTCACGAAAATTGCCGTCACGAAAAAGCGAGGATCCCCATCCCTTTCTAACCGCTGACGAACGATGTCTCTATCCTCCTCTATCCTTTCTCGCTCTCAGCGCGCTCGCACAAAGTTGCAGTTGAAAAAGGGATGAGAGGTGTGAATGTCAAAAGGAATTCAAATCGAACAGGTTGCATACAGATATTAATTGGCACCATAATTTCTATCCATTTTATTTGACCTAGAAATGAAAACACATATCGATATGTATTTGTCTTCTTCTTCTTCTCAATCGGTTTGTTAACTTTTGAGAGTCGCCAGCACATTTCGAGACCTCTAAAATGAAGCGTATAATAAGGCTTTTATTCGGTTTCCTACAGAATTTCAATTTTAACAAGAAAGGAAGCTAGCTTCGGCAAGCCGAAGCTTATATACCCTTGCAGTCATCAAATATGTCGAACTAAATACAAAAAGGCTAAACAGTATCGAAGCTATGACGATTTTTCTATTCATTTTCCGTATTTTCGACTATTGTTCAAATGTCGACTATATGATATAGTTGTCCGATTTTGATCAAATTTAATTCGTAATTCAAGAGTCGTAAGAAAACTCTATATTCCAAAAATCATACTTGTCTGATAAAAAAACAACGATGTTATAAATTTGTTTCCATTATTTCGATATACATTTTTCGATCTTTCCTATGGCAGCTATAAGATATAGATGACCGATTTTTATGAAACTTTTTTCTCAATATAAACGTTGTTAAAAAACTTGATATTCAAAAAATCATGGGATAAAAAACAACGATGTTATCAATTTATTTCCATTAATTCTATATATAATTTTCGATCTCTCCTATGGCAGCTATATGATAGAGTTATCCGATTTTGATCAAATTTAATCCGAAATTCAATAACAGTTAGAAAACGCCATCTTGAAGAATTCAAGTAGATCTGACGAAAAACACCGGCGTGAGAATTTTTCATTTCATTCCCTCGTATGGGAGCTATCCTTTATAGTCGGCCGATCCGGCCCGTTCCGACTTATATACTGCGTGCAATAACTACACACCTTTTGGGAAAGTTTCAGCAAGATAGCTTTAAAACTGAGAGACTAGTTTGCGCGGAAACGAACAGACGGACAGATGGACAGACGGACAGACGTACAGACGTATTCCGATTCTGCTCGTGATGCTGATCAAGAATATATATACTTTATGGGGTCTGAGGTGTCTCCTTCACTGCGTTGCAAACTTCTGACTGAAATTATAATACCCTTTTGCTCTGCAAGTGTATAAAAATGAGTAGTGATGAAGAAGTTTCACTTCTGTCGTGCGTAGGCTGGACACACCCCTTTTTTTTTTTTTAGTTTCAACGTGCGATATAAAGTTTCACAACTTTGCATTCAATGTGCACTTACAATATTTGCAAAATGCTTTTGATTTGTTAGTTAAATCTTTTGCAACACAGACCTTAAATTGGGGATCCTGCAACCAAGCATCGCGAACTTTTTGTTTATACAAGTACACGAAGTACCCAAAAGCTACAAAAGGGTAAATAATATTTTAGTATTTAAAATACACAATTCGATTACGCTGGGCGGTAAACGTGGTGTCTATGTATCAATAGCCACAAACAACGTCTCTATTGCCAATATACGATTTCCGAAAATTTAATTTGATGGTCGACGGTTTTTTAGTCGACTATAAATAAATAAATAATATCAAATATTACAAATTATTTAAAATAGCTAAAAAATAGCACATTTTTTTTTTATGAAATAGCCAACATATCAGGCTCCTGCCATATTGAGTGGTTTCTAGTTTTAGGTCATGCAAAATAGCCAAATCTGGCCAGAAAATAGCCAAGTTGGCAACACTGGTCACATTTCTCGGTTACGCGACACATCCCCATCCCTCTCTAACCACTGACGAACGATCTCTCTATCTTCTTCTATCCTCTCTCGCTCTCAGCGCGCTCGCACAAAGTTGAGAGCGTAAAAATTTAAAAATAGAATACGGTTGCGTGTGTGAGAACAAGTAAGTGCGTATGTATGTATGTATGCTTACTTGAGCAAGAAGACGATTTTTAAGCCGAAATCCTTTCTGTTCCAAAACGAATTAATTTACAGCAGTAGAAAAAAGGGTGAGAGGTGTGGGTGTCAAAAGAAATTCTAATTGAACAGGTTGCATACAGATATTAACAGTTTAGTTGATGTATTAGCTTATTACAGCTTAACTATGCATTAACTATTTTTGATTGGCACCTTAATTCTTATCCATTTTTTTCATCAGAGAAGCATAATTTTTGGAACATAGAGTTTTCTAACCACTCTTGAATTACGAATTAAATTTTATCGAAATCGTATAACCATGTCATAAAGCTGCCATATAAACAACAGTCGAAAATATGGAAAATTAATAGGAAAATCGTCATAGCTTCGATGTTGTATTTTGTTCGACATATGTAAATACATACATATGTATGTATGTATTAGACATCTGCATGAGTGGCAAAAAACCCACATTCAAATGCACAATGCTCAAAATGAATTTGAGAGCAAAGCCAACATGGAGTGAGAGGGTTGACTCTCTTTCGCTTAATCATTTGCACAACTAGCAGGTAGAAGGAAACGAATTGAGTGAATTGAGAACGTTGAAAACAGAGACGTTGCATTCGAATGATTCGAGTTGCAAATGTAAATAAAAGGAAATAAAAACAAATTAAATGCAGTGAATTTTCTTCGAGTCCGAAAAGGCTTTATATTTATGGTTTTTTACTTTATTTATTTCTAAATTAACAATAACTTACAACTAATTTTAGTTGGAATGCAAAAACATTATTTTGTTAATATTTTCCGAATTAGTGGCTACAACGATTTTCTGTAATTATTCTGTAAATCTTGCGTTTGAAAATGTACGTTCCGAAGCCGCGCTGCTCGCTGGAATGCAAAATTTTTTGACTTTGTGCTGCAGTTCTCAAGAAAGGAATGTACAGAAATCCTAAGCAAGAACTCGAATGATTCGAGTATTCAAGGCATAGCCAAATCTCTCATTTCACTTTTCGTTTCGTTCATTCACTCTCATTTCGTTTGACGTCTCAAATTAAGAGAGAAACACAGGCTTGCACTCATACAATGTCATTTCATTTCCATCATTCCACTCACTCCATTCTAAAACGATTCGAATGTATTCATTTAGACGTATGTATGTGTAATGGTCGCCTTAAAGGCACCATTCGAAATCACATGAGAGGTTAAGTTACTTTTATCGCAGCTCTGGCGACGAAAAGGTCGCATGCGATAAAAGAGGCTTTGGTATTTGTTCTCTTGTTCTGAGAAAACAAATGCAGCTGGAAATCATAAAGAGCTCCCATCCGCAAAGTATGCAGTTGTTTTTTTTGGGTTTATTATTCGCAGTTTGAGATTTTGCATAAATATTCTGTTAAGATCGGGTGGCGCCATCTAGGTTCGAAACGTTACTACGACCGACTGGCAACCTAAGGATCAGCTGTCCCTTTTGACAAATCGTCTGTCAGTGTCAGTGTCACTGTCATTTTTCCTTCGAGAGAGAGGCTTATTTCCGGCTTCGGCCCACCTACACTCTTACGGCTCCAAGCCAAGTCTTTTCCAATTGGCAGCCAACGAGACCAGACGTCTCAGTTTAAGAAGAAAACCAAAGGTGACTACCAACAGCAGCAACTTGTAAGTTTTTTTGTTTGTCTTGAGAACCCTTCGATCGCTAACCAAAAACATAATTTAGATAAAGCTTAAAGCTCAAAGCTGAGGAAACTGCAGAGGAGGAGATTATTTGCTGGTTTATTTTTGGTTTTGCTAGTGAGCAAAAAGAAAAAAGGAAAAACTACTGCCACGTGCCAGGTCCATCCAGGGTAAATATAAAAATATATTCGTCGCCTCAAGTGTTCCTAGTCCTAATTTTCTCTTCGATTTAAAAAAACCAATCCAGGGCTTGGCAGCGGAATTTTTTTGTGGCAGATGGACAAATTTTTTGTATGGAGAGGTTAAGGCCGTCCTGGGAAAAGTCAGCAGCCAGCGGAAAATTTAGTAAAAGTGGAAAGTGGAAATTAAATTAGCCAAGAAAAACCAGGCTTAAAAATAGTGCTTAAATTATGACTAAAATTCCCCACCAAAAATTAACCTAACACGTGCAGCCTGAAAAAAAAAAAAAAAAAAAAAAAAACAATTACAGTGAAACAAATAATATATAAAGTGAAAAATAAAGGAAAAGAATAATGTGCAAAACGAAAAATTTTAATATATCCATGTATATATCTAGAAAGCTGTTCTGAAGTCAAGAAAGAAACGAAAATTAAGTTTTTTTATTTTTTTTGTGGTTCCCGACACACTGGAAAAAATAAGATAAACAGTCACATACAAATTAAAAGAAAAAAAAATGATTACGCTAAAAAAATAAATTAGAGTTATTTAAAATCTATCTTTTTTTTTTTTCCTTCTGTTAAAAAAAAAAAAAAATTTAAAATATATATATATATAGAAATAATTAAATAAATAAATAGAACCTTAATAATAGTATAAAACAAAAATTAAAAATTAATTAAAAATGGCCAAATTGTGAAGGAAAAAATGTTGCGGAAAAGAAAAAAAAAGAATCGGTTGAGATATTATTAAAGTGTATTCAAAATTATCATTTGTGAAATCCCAATACAGAGAAAAAAACTTTTAGTATAACCATGCCGATTTAATCTTTTAAAAAAAAAAAAAAAGAAAAGAAGGAAACCAAAAAGTGAGAAAAAATGGAGCAAGAAAGTTTTGTTCCAGCCGACCGTCGCCAAAGATCTTTCGCCACCGGAATTAATTAAGTAAGTTTCTTTCATTATTATATTTTCAATTATTATGATTTCTTTTTTTTATTTGGTTATTTTCGTCATTGGTTAAAACTTATTTTCATTTAAATTATTATTTGCATTATTTTTTTTGATTTGAGCTCACTTCATTTTTCTCAGTGTTGCGTTACTGCCAAAGCTCGATATGTAAAGCCAACTTAATAAAGATAATGAGCTTTACTAGCGAGGGTGGTTTCAAAAGTTTCGCAGTCACTGCAAATTAAAACTTTTACTTTTTCCTTACTGTTTAAACTTTTGTTTAATTTTTCATTAATAGTTTTTCTTTTATTATTATTATTATTTTTTTTTATTTTTTTAAATTATTATCTTTTTTTTTTTTTTTATATATTATATTACCGCATTCTATTACATATTATTAACCCCGTTCTTTTCCAGCAACATATTTCCTTGTGCCATTTAAAAAAATTTATAATTATCTTTGCCATTTTTAAAAATAATATATTGAAATTAAAACTTAACTTAATACACTGGAAAAAATGATCGAGTAGAAAAAAAAATTTTATTATAGAATTTGTAAACCTAAATTTAAATAAATAAGCAACAATAAAAAAAAAAAAATTAAATAACCTAAAATGAAATAAATAAATAAAAAAATTTTAGGAATACTGGCCCACATTAAAATAAACAGAAACACACACCCTAAAATGAACATAAAACCACAAACATATTAAAATCAATCTATATCACCACCTTTACTAATCACACACCTTGATAATAAATACGAGAATATTTTGAATAATGCCTTACACTTAGATAAAATTATTAAGAAAGAACAAATGAAACTACGCATACCCACATATATTTAAAATTTCTACATTGCATATACTTATATTCTTAGGATTTAAGTTTTGTTAATTTTCTTTTATATTAGTAACTTGTTATACAGTGCTTGTTAAAGACAATAAAGTTTAGGATGATAGGTAATAGACATTTAAAATGAATAAAATTTGTAATGAAGTGAAATGAATTGGTAAAGTTAGTTTTGATTTCCTGAGGACCTGGTGAATTAAAATAATGTGAATTAAATATTTTTGGGGATTTTCGAAACTTTTTAATCGCGCAGAAAATCCAATTGGTTGGGTGGGTAGAGAGCGCGTAGGATCTATTACCATCTTTGATCCTCCCACAATTGACAAATTCGCCTTTTGTTCTGTTTCGGAGTTCAGCTCCAGTTGTCTCGTCTAATTAGGAACTCTTATTTTAAAATTTTTGTAAGTAAACAGTCGCGAAGGAAAAAGAATGAGCAAGCCCACCCCCACACGCCGAACTGAGCTAAATATAGGCAACCAGAAGAGTTCCGCCTGCTTCTTTCGATCCTCGGTATCAGCTTTCTTTTGGGAAGGCTGATTTGACTCCAGTATGCCCTGTCCAAATTTTTGCATACTGAGCACTCCCTGCAAGTGCTATCTCATCTCAGCTACATAAATTTTTGGCGCCCAACGTGGGGCCAAGGTCGAATATTTTTTTTGATTTTGTTCACCACCTCCCAGGAGCTATAAGCGATTCGCGAGAAAAAGTTGTTTTCATTGGCTAAAGCTTATAGTTACTTACTCCTTTGTTTTGAGTCAGCATAAAAACATCTGTTGCTTTGAATTTGATTTGATTTTGAGTTTGCGGTTATTTATAGACTTCTGTTGAACTTGCGTATTTGAGTTTTACTTTATTACCCTGCCGGAAGAATATAATGATCGAGAAGTGAATCAGTTAAATTTTTTTTCATATTAGCTTTGGTTGCTAAGGGAGGCCTAACCAGTAATGATTTTTTTTGTACTTCTGTTGAACTTGCCTTCGAGTTTACTTGAATACCCTGCCGGATAGTCGAATTTCAATTGCTGATGAAGCTTGCCTATATGTATGCTAAGCTGGTTGAAAAATTTACTCAAACATTGAAGCTCGTTTGCTTTCGTATTTAGATTTTGAGAATCTATCGGATTTTTTTTTTTTAAATAAAATTATGTGCACAGCTGCCGTTGACTCTTGCGTATTTGCTTCATCGGATACCCTGCCGGTTAGTTTAGTGCTCGAGTTTGATTTTTGGATAAATTTCTGAGAAGTTTGATGGAATTTGAAGTACCTTAGAGAATGTTTGAAATTGTTGTGAGCCTTGTTTAAGGATTGAGTAACAAGTTTGGTTGAATTTGGTTGTATGCTGCCGTGCATAGCCCAAGCCCAAGCAAATTATTCAAGAATTGGATTCGATCTCATAATTATTTGCATTCTTTGTAGTTGCAATAGCCCGGTTTAAATTTTTTTTCGAAAGAGAATTTTGTCTTTTGTTGTTTTTAGTTCACATTTGTTTAAATTCCCAATAATAGGTCGTGATCAGGAAATATTTTGAATGAATAATGAAGCCTGTAGCTCACAGTCCTCAACGAAACCCATCTGATATGGGATTAGCAAATAATATTTGCCCAATTTGCAAAAATATCTTAACAGATACCCAGTCATGCTATATTACAAATTGTAAGCATGTTTGCCATAAAACTTGTTTAGAACAATGGACAGAGTCAAGCTCTGAATGCCCAACATGTAAATTAACTTTGGAAGCCGGATCGTATAGATTAGTAGTAGGAAATTGTTCACCTCGCGCAGAACGCGCTGGTCCTTCTACCTCTGCTATGACTCGCCGCCCAGTGACAAGGAAATTGACAAAAGCTTTAAATATACCACAATTACCAGTAACAGCCCAAACAAATCCCCCTCAAGTGGTGCCATTAAACAATAGTGCAGCACAATCAGAATTATTAGAAGCCAGTCATACTACAAACCCTAGTGATGCCGTGGAATCCCGACAACATGCGCAGAGACGACGAGGTCGTCCGACAAATCCACGAAGGAATAATGGACCGGATTATACGGTTATTCAAGGCATGATTGAACAAACTTTGACTAGAGTCCTATCACAATTGAATGTAAATCCTCAGATTAGCCAAGTTGCCGAAGTAGTTACAAGTCCAGTTTCTCGTGAAGGTTCTTTTCCTAGTCAATCGTCAGTGAATGCTAGTAGGATTGCCGATATTATGCAGAAATGGAATTTAACATTTAATGGATCGGAAAATGGTCTTAGTGTCGAAGAATTCATTTATCGAGTGAAAGCCTTAACTGATGAGACATTAGAAAGTGATTTTCGTGCTTTATGTAAGCACATGCATGTCCTATTTGTAGGTAAAGCACGTGATTGGTATTGGAGATACCATAAGCAAGTAACTCACATTTCTTGGGTAGAATTCTGTACTGCCCTACGACAACAGTTCAATGATTATCGCTCAGAATTTATGAGCAAGGAACAAATCCGTTCTCGCAAACAAAAGGTTGGTGAGCCTTTTACCACTTTTTATGATGCAGTAGCTTCGTTGATGGATAGATCAGGAGTTAAAATGAATGAAGAAGAGTTGATAGAGACCCTGAAAAATAATTTGCTACCAGTACATAGACGCAAATTGTTGTTTGAGTCGGTTCACTCAATTGGACATTTGCGTAGGCTCGTGCAAATGAATGAGAATCTCATTCAGGAATTAAAAACAGTCTCAGAAGGAGTGGCGAAGCCAAAGTTGTCTTCTCAAAAACAAGTATACGCCATGGAAGATTTTTCTTCAGATTTAGAGTTCGAGACAGACGTAGACCCTATTAGTGAGATCGCTGCTCTGCGACAAGCAGGCCCAAATACCAAATGTTGGAATTGTGAGGTTTCTGGTCATTTCTGGGAAGATTGTCTGTCTGATCGACGTATTTTTTGCTACGGATGTGGAGCCCCAAACATATACAAGCCTCAGTGTCAAAATTGTTTGCGGAAAGCATCGGAAAACCGCCAGAAGGGCGCAACCAACAACAGCAGGTTGCCCCCGAAACTAAATCAGAACTAATTTTGAATTCAAACAGCTGTATTTCTCAACTTTTGCAACCTGTTTCGAAAATTGTACCACGAGACCCTGTTGAGATTACTCCTGCGAATACCAGCCCCTCAGATACTCCCTATGAGGACAGACTGAAGACTTATTTTGAGATAAGGGAAAGAATTCTAGATGAAGAGCCCCGTCTTCCGAAAAATAGTACCTTAAGGACTAAAAGATACTTTAAACAATTACAACAAACTCGTCATTGGCTAGTTTCTTCTATCTTTGGCAAACCATCTGATTTTCGCAGCTACGTCTCAGTCACTTTTTTGGATTTTGAAGAAAATGGTTTACTAGACACTGGCGCGAATATCAGTTGCATAGGTTCTTCGCTTGCAAATCAAGATTTTACTGTTTTTCCGGAATTTAAACCCATCAAATCTCACGTACAAACAGCTGATGGCAGTTCACAAGACGTCATAGGCGTGTTGAACGTTAACCTGACCTACAAGAACCAGCAAAAGCCCTTACAGCTTTACATTATCCCCTCTATCAAGCAGAGACTGATACTTGGAATAGATTTTTGGAGAGTTTTTGCACTCGCGCCAAATGTGATTAGCATATTAGAGGAGGTAGAAGAGCCTGTTGCTCCCAATTCATACCCCTTAACGCTATCACAACGACAACAGCTAGAAGTTATAAAACAGCTTTTTCCCAATTGTGCAGAAGGTCTTGGCCGTACTAGTCTGATACAACATCATATTGAAGTTGGTGATGCTAGGCCAGTCAAACAGCGATTTTATCCTGTTAGCCCAGCTGTTGAGAAATTGCTTTATGCCGAAATTGATCGCATGCTAGAATTAGATGTGATTGAGCCCTCAACAAGTCCTTGGAGCTCGCCGATGCGTTTGGTTGTCAAACCAAACAAAGTTCGCCTTTGTTTAGACGCTCGTCGACTCAATGATGCTACCAAGAAAGATGCTTACCCTTTGCCCAGCATCGACGGTATTTTTGCTCGTTTACCCAAGGCCAACATCATTTCGAAGTTAGATCTAAAAGATGCGTATTGGCAAATCGAACTTTCGGAAGAGTCGAAGCATCTGACAGCATTCACCGTACCGGGAAGGCCGCTATATCAATTCAAGGTTATGCCTTTTGGATTGTGTAATGCTCCTTCAACCATGTGTCGCCTGATGGACAGTGTTATACCGCCAGATCTTCGTTACTGCGTTTTTGGATACCTTGATGACTTATGCATCGTTTCGGAAGATTTTTCGTCGCATATTGCTGTACTAGTTCGTTTAGCTCAAGAGTTTAAGAAAGCTAATCTTACTCTTAATATTGCTAAAAGTAGCTTTTGTGTAACCAGTGTGAATTATCTCGGGTATGTCATTGGTAGTGGAGGAATTTGTACGGATCCAGAGAAGATTTCGTGTATCGTAAATTGGCCCCCTCCTAAGAACTTAAAACAGGTTCGTGGCTTTTTAGGTGTTTGCGGATGGTATCGCCGATTCATTCATAACTTTTCTGACCTCACTTGCCCAATTACAGAAGTTCTGTCGAAAAAGAGAAAGTTTGAATGGACAACAGAAGCTCAAACAGCGATGGATCAGCTTAAAGTTATCCTAACTTCAGCCCCAGTTTTACACAACCCTGATTTTGATAAAAAGTTTTACTTGCACTGTGACGCAAGCGATTTTGGAGTAGGTGCTGTATTAATACAGATGACTGAAGGTAATGTCGAAGCCCCAATTGCATTTATGTCAAAGAAACTGAGTCGATCTCAACGAAATTACTCAGTTACGCAACGTGAATGTTTGGCAGTGATTTTAGCCATCGAAAAGTTTCGTTGCTATTTAGAATTGCAAGAGTTCGAAGTAGTGACTGATCACTCAAGCTTGCTCTGGCTTATGCGCCAGCAGAATGTGTCTGGTAGACTCGCCCGATGGATTTTTAGACTGCAACAGTATAAATTTGTATTTTCTCACAGAAAGGGAAAGGATAACGTTGTTCCAGACGCGCTATCAAGAATACCTATGGATGATAATACAGAAATTTGTGAATTGAGTGTAGCTCCTGTTATTGACCTTGAGTCAGATGCCTTTCTTGACTTAGATTATGTGAAGTTAAAAGACCATTATAGTCAGAATGCTAGTCGCTTCCCTGATGTAAAGACTGAAGGTAAGTTTCTTTATCTTCGTACTGAACATGCTTCAGGTGAGGTTGAGCAGGAAAAGTTGTCTTGGAAACTTTGGGTTCCCGAACGTTTAAGAGTTGACGTCATTAAACAAGCTCATGACAGTGTGATTTCAGCACATGGAGGCATGCAGAAGACTTTGGAAAAGATTCGTCGTCACCTTTATTGGCCAGGTTTAGCCACTGAAGTCCGAAATTACGTTAGAAATTGTGATACGTGTAAGCAGACAAAAGCCCCAAATTGTATTCTTCGCCCTCCAATGGGAAGTCAGAGCCCCACTTGTAGACCGTTTCAACGCCTTTACATCGATTTGCTTGGCCCATACCCCCGTAGCAAAAATGGCAATATAGGTTTGCTAATTGTTTTAGACCACTTCAGCAAATATCATTGGCTACACCCGTTGAAAAAGTTTACTTCTGCCAAAATACAAGAATTTTTGCTGACACAAATCTTTCATAGCTTTGGAGTGCCTGAGACCATAGTTAGTGATAATGGCACACAGTTCAAATCCAATGACTTTAATGCTTTTCTGACTGAACTTGGAATTTCACATGTTTATACCGCCCTATACTCCCCGCAAAGTAACGCAGCTGAACGAGTCAATCGTTCTTTGCGTGCTGCCGTTCGAGCGTATATAGAAGATGATCAAAAAGAGTGGGATCGTCATTTGACCAGTATCTCATGTTCCTTACGCTCTTCATTGCATCAGTCGTTGGGATGTTCCCCATATAAAGTTCTTTTTGGATTGGATATGATAACTCATGGATCCGATTATAAGCTTTTGAGAAAATTAACTTTGCTAGAAGAGCCTAGGATGTCGTTAGACCGAACAGATAATTTAGCCTTGTTGCGGAAAGACATTCAAAACAATATTCGTAAGGCTTACGAATCAAATGTCAAACAGTACAACTTGCGTTCAAAACCAGTATCGTACAAAGAAGGTCAAGAGGTTTTCCGTCGAAATTTTTCACTTAGCAAGTTTTCTCAAAACTACAATGCTAAACTTGCCCCTCAATTCTTAAAATGTCGTGTAAAGAAAAAACTTGGAAATTGTTTCTATTTGCTAGAGGATTTGGCAGGCAAAGAAATTGGAACTTTCCACGCGAAAGATATACGCCAATAATTCCCTCAAATCTTCTGCCTAAGAGTTGCAGATTCTCGGGTGGATGTAATGGTCGCCTTAAAGGCACCATTCGAAATCACATGAGAGGTTAAGTTACTTTTATCGCAGCTCTGGCGACGAAAAGGTCGCATGCGATAAAAGAGGCTTTGGTATTTGTTCTCTTGTTCTGAGAAAACAAATGCAGCTGGAAATCATAAAGAGCTCCCATCCGCAAAGTATGCAGTTGTTTTTTTTTGGGTTTATTATTCGCAGTTTGAGATTTTGCATAAATATTCTGTTAAGATCGGGTGGCGCCATCTAGGTTCGAAACGTTACTACGACCGACTGGCAACCTAAGGATCAGCTGTCCCTTTTGACAAATCGTCTGTCAGTGTCAGTGTCACTGTCATTTTTCCTTCGAGAGAGAGGCTTATTTCCGGCTTCGGCCCACCTACACTCTTACGGCTCCAAGCCAAGTCTTTTCCAATTGGCAGCCAACGAGACCAGACGTCTCAGTTTAAGAAGAAAACCAAAGGTGACTACCAACAGCAGCAACTTGTAAGTTTTTTTTGTTTGTCTTGAGAACCCTTCGATCGCTAACCAAAAACATAATTTAGATAAAGCTTAAAGCTCAAAGCTGAGGAAACTGCAGAGGAGGAGATTATTTGCTGGTTTATTTTTGGTTTTGCTAGTGAGCAAAAAGAAAAAAGGAAAAACTACTGCCACGTGCCAGGTCCATCCAGGGTAAATATAAAAATATATTCGTCGCCTCAAGTGTTCCTAGTCCTAATTTTCTCTTCGATTTAAAAAAACCAATCCAGGGCTTGGCAGCGGAATTTTTTGTGGCAGATGGACAAATTTTTTGTATGGAGAGGTTAAGGCCGTCCTGGGAAAAGTCAGTAGCCAGCGGAAAATTTAGTAAAAGTGGAAAGTGGAAATTAAATTAGCCAAGAAAAACCAGGCTTAAAAATAGTGCTTAAATTATGACTAAAATTCCCCACCAAAAATTAACCTAACACGTGCAGCCTGAAAAAAAAAAAAAAAAAAAAAAAAACAATTACAGTGAAACAAATAATATATAAAGTGAAAAATAAAGGAAAAGAATAATGTGCAAAACGAAAAATTTTAATATATCCATGTATATATCTAGAAAGCTGTTCTGAAGTCAAGAAAGAAACGAAAATTAAGTTTTTTTATTTTTTTTGTGGTTCCCGACACACTGGAAAAAATAAGATAAACAGTCACATACAAATTAAAAGAAAAAAAAAATGATTACGCTAAAAAAATAAATTAGAGTTATTTAAAATCTATCTTTTTTTTTTTCCTTCTGTTAAAAAAAAAAAAAAAAAATTTAAAATATATATATATATAGAAATAATTAAATAAATAAATAGAACCTTAATAATAGTATAAAACAAAAATTAAAAATTAATTAAAAATGGCCAAATTGTGAAGGAAAAAATGTTGCGGAAAAGAAAAAAAAAGAATCGGTTGAGATATTATTAAAGTGTATTCAAAATTATCATTTGTGAAATCCCAATACAGAGAAAAAAACTTTTAGTATAACCATGCCGATTTAATCTTTAAAAAAAAAAAAAAAAGAAAAGAAGGAAACCAAAAAGTGAGAAAAAATGGAGCAAGAAAGTTTTGTTCCAGCCGACCGTCGCCAAAGATCTTTCGCCACCGGAATTAATTAAGTAAGTTTCTTTCATTATTATATTTTCAATTATTATGATTTCTTTTTTTTATTTGGTTATTTTCGTCATTGGTTAAAACTTATTTTCATTTAAATTATTATTTGCATTATTTTTTTTGATTTGAGCTCACTTCATTTTTCTCAGTGTTGCGTTACTGCCAAAGCTCGATATGTAAAGCCAACTTAATAAAGATAATGAGCTTTACTAGCGAGGGTGGTTTCAAAAGTTTCGCAGTCACTGCAAATTAAAACTTTTACTTTTTCCTTACTGTTTAAACTTTTGTTTAATTTTTCATTAATAGTTTTTCTTTTATTATTATTATTATTTTTTTTTATTTTTTTAAATTATTATCTTTTTTTTTTTTTATATATTATATTACCGCATTCTATTACATATTATTAACCCCGTTCTTTTCCAGCAACATATTTCCTTGTGCCATTTAAAAAAATTTATAATTATCTTTGCCATTTTTAAAAATAATATATTGAAATTAAAACTTAACTTAATACACTGGAAAAAATGATCGAGTAGAAAAAAAAATTTTATTATAGAATTTGTAAACCTAAATTTAAATAAATAAGCAACAATAAAAAAAAAAAAAAATTAAATAACCTAAAATGAAATAAATAAATAAAAAAATTTTAGGAATACTGGCCCACATTAAAATAAACAGAAACACACACCCTAAAATGAACATAAAACCACAAACATATTAAAATCAATCTATATCACCACCTTTACTAATCACACACCTTGATAATAAATACGAGAATATTTTGAATAATGCCTTACACTTAGATAAAATTATTAAGAAAGAACAAATGAAACTACGCATACCCACATATATTTAAAATTTCTACATTGCATATACTTATATTCTTAGGATTTAAGTTTTGTTAATTTTCTTTTATATTAGTAACTTGTTATACAGTGCTTGTTAAAGACAATAAAGTTTAGGATGATAGGTAATAGACATTTAAAATGAATAAAATTTGTAATGAAGTGAAATGAATTGGTAAAGTTAGTTTTGATTTCCTGAGGACCTGGTGAATTAAAATAATGTGAATTAAATATTTTTGGGGATTTTCGAAAATTTTTAATCGCGCAGAAAATCCAATTGGTTGGGTGGGTAGAGAGCGCGTAGGATCTATTACCATCTTTGATCCTCCCACAATTGACAAATTCGCCTTTTGTTCTGTTTCGGAGTTCAGCTCCAGTTGTCTCGTCTAATTAGGAACTCTTATTTTAAAATTTTTGTAAGTAAACAGTCGCGAAGGAAAAAGAATGAGCAAGCCCACCCCCACACGCCGAACTGAGCTAAATATAGGCAACCAGAAGAGTTCCGCCTGCTTCTTTCGATCCTCGGTATCAGCTTTCTTTTGGGAAGGCTGATTTGACTCCAGTATGCCCTGTCCAAATTTTTGCATACTGAGCACTCCCTGCAAGTGCTATCTCATCTCTGCTACATATGTTATGAATGTAATCATGCAGACGTCTAGTATGTATTTGATGACTGCAAGGGTATATCATAAGCTTCTTTTCTTGTTTAAAAATAATATAGTAAAATCTCAGATGTTGAATATTAAATTAAATTCCTCGTGATTTTTTGTTAATAGTAAAAATACCTGACCTCAATATAAATTTATACAAAATCATTGTAAATTAATGATAACTATAAAAGTTCCAGATTTTAACTTATAATTGTTAAAGTTGCGCTTTAGGGGCTTTTGCTAAAAATGGGCTAGGAAATTTATTCTTTTTTAAAAATGCTACCTTGTTATTTGTTAAAATAGCTGCGAGACAACCTGTTTTTAGAACATTGCCATGTTTTTCAAGCGAAAAACTTTACCGGAAAGAATTTATTGTCTTCTCAGATGTTTTTACTATGTTATTATACTCTTGCAGAGCAAAGGGTATTATAATTTCAGTCAGAAGTTTGCAACGCAGTGAAGGAGACACCTCAGACCCCATAAAGTATATATATTCTTGATCAGCATCACCTTCTGAATCGAAATACAGGGTTGCCCATATTCGACGGACCCATGTTTTTTTTTTTTTTTTAAATCAAAGAAAAAAATAAAAATTTGGCGGTTGGCAATCTTAATCATTTAATTTGTTCCAAGTAT
>NW_025064799.1:0-6580 GCF_018152265.1 Drosophila ficusphila
AATTTCAAAAGTTTGGGCTAAGAAAGTATTGGGATCTGGTCACTTTCTGCAAACCCATTTTTTGCAAATTTTGACAGGTCGGGGGTCATAAAAATTACAAAAATATTGACCAAAAATCTCGAAAATAAACCAATAATGCAGCTAGATAGATATTTTAATAACAAATTCAGAGGGGTATTCCACTTTTAAATCGGGTAAAAATTTCAAAAGATTGGGCTAAGCAGGTGCTGGGATCTGGTCACTTTTCTGCAAACCCATTTTTTGCAAATTTTGACAGGTCGGGGTCGTAAAAACTACAAAATATTGACCAAAATTCGAAAATAAACTAATCATGCAGCTAGATAGATATTTTAATAACAAATTCTGAGAGGTATTCCACTTTTAAATTCGGGTAAAATTTTCAAAAGTTTGGGCTAAGCAGTGCTGGGATCTGGTCACTTTTCTGCAAACCCATTTTTGCAAATTTTGACAGGTCGGGGTCATAAAAAACTACAAAAATATTGACCAAAATTTCGAAAATAAACCAATAATGTAGCTAGATAGATGTTTTAATAACAAATTTAGAGAGGCATTCCACTTTTAAATCGGGTAAAAATTTGAAAGTTATGGGCTAGGCAGTGCTGGGTTTCTGGTCCTTTTCTGCAAACCCATTTTTCCAAATTTTGACCAAGAATTATTCCACTTTTAAATCAGGTAAAAATTTCAAAAGTTTGGGCTAAGCAGGTGCTGGGATCTGGTACTTTTCTGCAAACCCATTTTTTGCAAATTTTGACAGGTCGGGGTCATAAAAAATGACGAAACATTGACCAAAAATTCGAAAATAAACCAATGATGTAGCTAGATAGATATTTTAATAACAAATTCAGAGAGGCATTCCACTTTTAAATCGGGTAAAATTTCAAAAGTTTGGGCTAAGCAGTGCTGGGATCTGGTCACTTTTCTGCAAACCCATTTTTTGCAAATTTTGACAGGTCGGGGGTCATAAAAAATTACAAAATATTGACCAAAAATTCGAAAATAAACCAATAATGCAGCTAGATAGATATTTTAATAACAAATTCAGAGAGGTATTCCACTTTTAAATCGGGTAAAAATTTCAAAAAGTTATGGGCTAAGCAGTGCTGGGATCTGGTCACTTTTCTGCAAGCCCATTTTTTTGGCAAATTTTGACAGAGTCGGGGTCATAAAAAATTACAAAATATTGACCAAAAATTCGAAAATAAACCAATAATGCAGCTAGATAGATATTTTAATAACAAATTCAGAGAGGCATTCCACTTTTAAATCGGGTAAAAATTTCAAAAGTTATGGGATAAGCAGTGCTGGGATCTGGTCACTTTTCTGCAAACCCATTTTTTTGCAAATTTTGACAGGTCGGGGGTCATAAAAAATTACAAAATATTGACCAAAAATTCGAAAATAAACCAATAATGCAGCTAGATAGATATTTTAACAACAAATTCAGAGAGGTATTCCACTTTTAAATCGGGTAAAAATTTCAAAGTTTGGGCTAAGCAGTGCTGGGTTCTGGTCACTTTTCTGCAAACCGATTTTTTGCAAATTTTGACAGGTCGGGGGTCATAAAAAATTACAAAATATTGACCAAAAATTCGAAAATAAACCAATAATGCAGCTAGATAGATATTTTAACAACAAATTCAGAGAGGTATTCCACTTTTAAATCGGGTAAAAATTTCGAAAGGTTTGGGATAAGCAGTGCTGGGATCTGGTCACTTTTCTGCAAACCCATTTTTTGCAAATTTTAACAAGTCGGGGGTCATAAAAAACTACAAAATATTGACCAAAAATTCGAAAATAAACCAATAATGCAGCTAGATAGATATTCGAATAACAAATTCAGAAAGGTATTCCACTTTTAAATCGGGTAAAAATTTCCAAAAGTTATGGGTTAAGCAGTGCCATTTTTGCAAATTTTGACAGGTCGGGGGTCATAAAAAACTACAAAATATTGACCAAAAATTCGAAAATAAACCAATAATGCAGCTAGATAGATATTCGAATAACAAATTCAGAGAGGTATTCCACTTTTAAATCGGGTAAAAATTTCAAAAGTTTGGGCTAAGCAGTGCTGGGATCTGGTCACTTTTCTGCAAACCCATTTTTTTGCAAATTTTGACAGGTCGGGGTCATAAAAAATGACGAAACATTGACCAAAAATTCGAAAATAAACCAATGATGTAGCTAGATAGATATTTTAATAACAAATTCAGAGAGGCATTCCACTTTTAAATCGGGTAAAAATTTCAAAAGTTATGGGCTAAGCAGTGCTGGGTTCTGGTCACTTTTCTGCGAACCCATTTTTTGCAAATTTTGACAGGTCGAGGTCATAAAAAATTACAAAATATTGACCAAAAATTCGAAAATAAACCAATAATGCAGCTAGATAGATATTTTAATAACAAATTCAGAGAGGTATTCCACTTTAAAATCGGGTAAAAATTTCAAAAGTTTGGGCTAAGCAGTGCTGGGATCTGGTCACTTTTCTGCAAACCTATTTTTTGCAAATTTTGACAGGTCGGGGGTCATAAAAAATTACAAAATATTGACCAAAAATTCGAAAATAAACCAATAATGCAGCTAGATAGATATTTTAACAACAAATTCAGAGATGTATTCCACTTTTAAATCAGGTAAAAATTTCAAAATTTTGGGCTAAGCAGTGCTGGGATCTGGTCACTTTTCTGCAAACCCATTTTTTGCAAATTTTGACAGGTCGGGGGTCATAAAAAATTACAAAATATTGACCAAAAATTCGAAAATAAACCAATAATGCAGCTAGATAGATATTTTAACAACAAATTCAGAGATGTATTCCACTTTTAAATCAGGTAAAAATTTCAAAAGTTTGGGCTAAGCAGTGCTGGGATCTGGTCACTTTTCTGCAAACCCATTTTTTGCAAATTTTGACAGGTCGGGGTCATAAAAAACTACAAAATATTGACCAAAAATTCGAAAATAAACCAATAATGCAGCTAGATAGATATTCGAATAACAAATTCAGAGAGGTATTCCACTTTTAAATCGGGTAAAAATTTCAAAAGTTTGGGCTAAGCAGTGCTGGGATCTGGTCACTTTTCTGCAAACCCATTTTTTGCAAATTTTGACAGGTCGGGGTCATAAAAAACTACAAAATATTGACCAAAAATTCGAAAATAAACCAATAATGCAGCTAGATAGATATTCGAATAACAAATTCAGAGAGGTATTCCACTTTTAAATCGGGTAAAAATTTCAAAAGTTTGGGCTAAGCAGTGCTGGAATCTGGTCACTTTTCTGCAAACCCATTTTTTGCAAATTTTGACAGGTCGAGGGTCATAAAAAATTACAAAATATTGACCAAAAATTCGAAAATAAACCAATAATGCAGCTAGATAGATATTCGAATAACAAATTCAGAGAGGTATTCCACTTTTAAATCGGGTAAAAATTTCAAAAGTTATGGGCTAAGCAGTGCTGGGTTCTGGTCACTTTTCTGCGAACCCATTTTTTGAACATTTTGACAGGTCAGGGGGTCATAAAAAATGACGAAACATTGACCAAAAATTCGAAAATAAACCAATGATGTAGCTAGATAGATATTTTAATAACAAATTCAGAGAGGCATTCCACTTTTAAATCGGGTAAAAATTTCAAAAGTTATGGGATAAGCAGTGCACAGTGGTCGGGCTTGTATGGAACCGCGGCCATAAATACTTCTAGATGTGCTATCGCTATGAAACTTTCACAAAAAATCTATAAAAATATTATAAATATATTATAAAAAAATTGACCGGATCATACCACTATATCCTATAGCTTCCATAGGAACGATTGGATCAGTGGTGGCGCTTTGATGAGAGAGCAGTCCTAAAATCACTTCTAATGGGCAGATCAGGCTAATATTTATACTGGAAGTTATTTACAAGCATAGAACTATAATAAAAAAAAATTGGAGCGATTGCTTAACTCCACTCCCACGCCAACCTTCTCAAAAAAGTTATGATAACAAAAAAAATAGTTTGTGGCGGAAAAAAAATCGATTTTTTTTGGCTTATTGTATAGATATTTGTTCCGAAAATGTTCTCAAAAAATTTCAGATCCAAATTTGAAAAACTACAAGAGTTACAGGCCCTTACATGGAGCACATGTCGAACACCGGCCATTGCACAGTATTTGGGCTTGTATTGAGCAGCGGCCATAAGTACTTCTAGTTCAGTTATTGTAACGAGATTTACACCAAAATTCTAAAAAAATATTTTAAATGTATAGTAAAAAAATTGGCCATATCGTACGTCTATATCATATAGCTGCTATAGGAATGATAGGAAAGAAATAAGTATATAGTATGAAAAACGTTTTTGTTTTTCAAGAAATTTAAACCAAACTTACAGATTGTATGCCTGAACCAGTTTTAGTGAATTTCAATGAAATAAATAAATAAAAATATTTCAAAAAAACATTACAAACACGAGCGACGAGGACAAAACAAAAGCACAATAAGGAAAAACTTTCCCTTTGCAAACGCTAGATGGCATCAGTATTTTCCCGATTATATAAACATCTGCAAATTTCTGCAGCTGATTTTAGGCTTATAAAACCCTAAAAGTCAGACGAACACATTAACATACATACTATTTGTGGGATTTCATGGCATCACAACTAAAACTTTAACTAAACATGAAAAAGATGTTCACAAAATAGTCGAAAAAGGGTTAATCGATCTAAAATACACAAATAATATGTAATTAGTCAGATAAATTTCATAAAACCAATTTTTTAAAGTTAATACCTTTAACTCTAAAATGCATTTTAAATAATTAAATTTGGTGAATTTTTGCGAACGTCCGACCATTTTGAACTTCACTTTTGTTTTCACGAAACTCACTAAAACGCAGCTGCAGGAGCAAAATTGAAGACGTGTTCACACTTTGCATTATATTTTTAGAATGTTCCGTTAGATTTCCGGAAAAAACTAGCTTGCAATGACAAAATATGGATAATTTAGAGACAAATTCTTAACATTTTGACTAATTATTTTAAAGTCGATTTTTCGATTTATGGCCTATGGGCGCAACCACTGTGCAGTGCTGGGATCTGGTCACTTTTCTGCAAACCCATTTTTTTGCAAATTTTGACAGGTCGGGGTCATAAAAAACTACAAAATATTGACCAAAAATTCGAAAATAAACCAATAATGCAGCTAGAAAGATATTTTAACAACAAATTCAGAGAGGTATTCCACTTTTAAATCGGGTAAAAATTTCAAAAGTTATGGGCTAAGCAGTGCTGGGATCTGGTCACTTTTCTGCAAACCCATTTTTTGCAAATTTTGACAGGTCGGGGGTCATAAAAAACTACAAAATATTGTCCAAAAATTCGAAAATAAACCAATAATGCAGCTAGATAGATATTTTAACAACAAATTCGGAGAGGTATTCCACTTTTAAGTCGGGTAAAAATTTCAAAAGTTATGGGCTAAGCAGTGCTGGGATCTGGTCACTTTTCTGCAAGCCCATTTTTTGCAAACTTTGACAGGTCGGGGGTCATAAAAAACTACAAAATATTGACCAAAAATTCGAAAATAAACCAATAATGCAGCTAGATAGATATTCGAATAACAAATTCAGAGAGGTATTCCACTTTTCGGGTAAAAATTTCAAAAGTTTGGGCTAAGCAGTGCTGGGATCTGGTCACTTTTCTGCAAACCCATTTTTTGCAAATTTTGACAGGTCGGGGGTCATAAAAAACTACAAAATATTGACCAAAAATTCGAAAATAAACCAATAATGCAGCTAGATAGACATTTTAACAACAAATTCAGAGAGGTATTCCACTTTTAGATCGGGTAAAAATTTCAAAAGTTATGGGCTAAGCAGTGCTGGGATCTGGTCACTTTTCTGCAAACCCATTTTTGCAAATTTTGACAGGTCGGGGGTCATAAAAAATTACAAAATATCAACCAAAAATTCGAAAATAAACCAATAATGCAGCTAGATAGATATTCGAATAACAAATTCAGAGAGGTATTCCACTTTTAAATCGGGTGAAAATTTCAAAAGTTTGGGCTAAGCAGTGCTGGGATCTTGTCACTTTTCTGCAAACCCATTTTTTGCAAATTTTGACAGGTCGGGGGTCATAAAAAATTACAAAATATTGACCAAAAATTCGAAAATAAACCAATAATGCAGCTAGATAGATATTTTAACAACAAATTCAGAGAGGTATTCCACTTTTAGATCGGGTAAAAATTTCAAAAGTTATGGGCTAAGCAGTGCTGGGATCTGGTCACTTTTCTGCAAACCCATTTTTGCAAATTTTGACAGGTCGAGAGTCATAAAAAATTACAAAATATCAACCAAAAATTCGAAAATAAACCAATAATGCAGCAAAGATAGATATTCGAATAACAAATTCAGAGAGGTATTCCACTTTTTAAATCAGGTAAAAATTTCAAAAGTTTGGGCTAAGCAGTGCTGGGATCTGGTCACTTTTCTGCAAACTCTATTTTTTTTGCAAATTTTTGACAGGTCGGGGGTCATAAAAAACTACAAAATATTGACCAAAAATTCGAAAATAAACC
>NW_025064800.1:0-1252 GCF_018152265.1 Drosophila ficusphila
AATTATTTCTCTTTTAATTATCTAAAAAAAGTCACGGGGTATGTGTCTATCTCCTAGGATTAACTCAAGAGAAACGTTTTTGTGATAAATCATTCGAATTAAGAAGCTGGAGGTTTTGTTTGGTTGTTTAAACGCACTTATCTCCGAAGCTATAGGCTCGAATTGAATAATTCTTTCAGTGTTGGATAGTCCATTTTTGAGGAAGGCTTGAAGCTTTATATCATCACGCTGCGACACATAGGAACGAAGAAAAAGTGGTAAATGTTTAAAAACGGGGGAAATTATCTATCTCTGAGGGCTTTCGATGCGTGCGCTGCATGAAAACGGTTCTAGATACACAAAAGTTATGTATGGAAGAATTATTTCTCTTTTAATTATCTAAAAAAAGTCCACGGGAGTATATGTCTATCTCTTAGGATTAACTCAAGAGAAACGTTTTTGTGATAAATAATTAAATTAAGAGAAGCTGGAGAGTTTGTTTTGGTTGTTTGTTTAAACGCACTTATCTCCGAAGCTATAGGCTCGAATTGAATAATTCTTTCAGTGTTGGATAGTCCATTTATTGAGGAAGGCTTGAAGCTTTATATCATCACGCTGCGACACATAGGAACGAAGAAAAAGTGGTAAATGTTTAAAAAACGGGGGAAATTATCTATCTCTGAGGGCTTTCGATGCGTGCGCTGCGAAAACGGTTCTAGATACACAAAAAGTTATGTATGGAAGAATTATTTCTCTTTTAATTATCTAAAAAAAAGTCCACGGGAGTATATGTCTATCTCTTAGGATTAACTCAAGAGAAACGTTTTTGTGATAAATAATTAAATTAAGAGAAGCTGGAGAGTTTGTTTGGTTGTTTGTTTAAACGCACTTATCTCCGAAGCTATAGGCTCGAATTGAATAATTCTTTCAGTGTTGGATAGTCTATTTATTGAGGAAGGCTTGAAGCTTTATATCATCACGCTGCGACACATAGGAACGAAGAAAAAGTGGTAAATGTTTAAAAAACGGGGAAATTATCTTTCTCTGAGGGCTTTCGATGCGTGCGCTGCGAAAACGGTTCTAGATACACAAAAGTTATGTATGGAAGAATTATTTCTCTTTTAATTATCTAAAAAAAGTCCACGGGAGTATATGTCTATCTCTTAGGATTAACTCAAGAGAAACGTTTTGTGATAAATAATTAAATTAGAGAAGCTGGAGAGTTTGTTTGGTTGTTTGTTTAAACGCACTTATCTCCGAAGCTATAGGCTCG
>NW_025064801.1:0-47949 GCF_018152265.1 Drosophila ficusphila
AATCGGGTAAAAATTTCAAAAGTTTGGGCTAAGCAGTGCTGGGATCTGGTCACTTCTCTGCAAACCCATTTTTTTGCAAATTTTGACAGGTCGGGGGTCATAAAAAATTACAAAATATTGACCAAAAATTCGAAAATAAACCAATAATGCAGCTAGATAGATATTTAAACAACAAATTCAGAGAGGTATTCCACTTTTAAATCGGGTAAAAATTTCAAAAGTTGTGGGCTAATCAGTGCTGGGATCTGTTCAATTTTCTGGAAACCCATTTTTTGCAAATTTTGACAGGTCGGGGGTCATAAAAAATTACAAAATATTGACCAAAAATTCGAAAATAAACCAATAATGCAGCTAGAAAGATATTTTAATAACAAATTCAGAGAGGTATTCCACTTTTAAATCGGGTAAAAATTTCAAAAGTTATGTGCTAAGCAGTGCTGGGATCTGGTCACTTTTTCTGCAAACCCATTTTTTGCAAATTTTGACAGGTCGGGGGTCATAAAAAACTACAAAATATTGACCAAAAATTCGAAAATAAACCAATAATGCAGCTAGATAGATATTTTAACAACAAATTCAGAGAGGTATTCCACTTTTAAATCGGGTAAAAATGTCAAAAGTTATGGGATAAGCAGTGCTGGGATCTGGTCACTTTTCTGCAAACCCATTTTTTGCAAATTTTGACAGGTCGGGGGTCATAAAAAACTACAAAATATTGACCAAAAATTCGAAAATAATCCAATAATGCAGCTAGATAGATATTTTAACAACAAATTCAGAGAGGTATTCCACTTTTAAATCGGGTAAAAATTTCAAAAGTTATGGGATAAGCAGTGCTGGGATCTGGTCACTTTTCTGCAAACCCATTTTTTGCAAATTTTGACAGGTCGGGGGTCATAAAAAACTACAAAATATTGACCAAAACTTCGAAAATAAACCAATAATGCAGCTAGATAGATATTTTAACAACAAATTCAGAGAGGTATTCCACTTTTAAATCGGGTAAAAATTTCAAAAGTTATGGGATAAGCAGTGCTGGGATCTGGTCACTTTTCTGCAAACCCATTTTTTGCAAATTTTGACAGGTCGGGGGTCATAAAAAACTACAAAATATTGACCAAAAATTCGAAAATAAACCAATAATGCAGCTAGATAGATATTTTAACAACAAATTCAGAGAGGTATTCCACTTTTAAATCGGGTAAAAATTTCAAAAGTTATGGGCTAAGCAGTGCTGGGATCTGGTCACTTTTCTGCAAACCCATTTTTTTGCAAATTTTGACAGGTCGGGGGTCATAAAAATTACAAAATATTGACCAAAAATTCGAAAATAAACCAATAATGCAGCTAGATAGATATTTTAACAACAAATTCAGAGAGGTATTCCACTTTTAAATCGGGTAAAAATTTCAAAAGTTTGGGCTAAGCAGTGCTGGGATCTGGTCACTTTTCTGCAAACCCATTTTTTGCAAATTTTGACAGGTTGGGGGTCATAAAAAACTACAAAATATTGACCAAAAATTCGAAAATAAACCAATAATGCAGCTAGATAGATATTTTAACAACAAATTCAGAGAGGTATTCCACTTTTAAATCGGGTAAAAATTTCAAAAGTTATGGGCTAAGCAGTGCTGGGATCTGGTCACTTTTCTGCAAACCCATTTTTTGCAAATTTTGACAGGTCGGGGGTCATAAAAAATTACAAAATATTGACCAAAAATTCGAAAATAAACCAATAATGCAGCTAGATAGATATTTTAACAACAAATTCAGAGAGGTATTCCACTTTTAAATCGGGTAAAAATTTCAAAAGTTATGGGATAAGCAGTGCTGGGATCTGGTCACTTTTCTGCAAACCCATTTTTTTGCAAATTTTGACAGGTCGGGGGTCATAAAAAATTACAAAATATTGACCAAAAAATTCGAAAATAAACCAATAATGCAGCTAGATAGATATTTTAACAACAAATTCAGAGAGGTATTCCACTTTTAAATCGGGTAAAAATTTCAAAAGTTTGGGCTAAGCAGTGCTGGGATCTTGTCACTTTTCTGCAAACCCATTTTTTGCAAATTTTGACAGGTCGGGGGTCATAAAAAATTACAAAATATTGACCAAAAATTCGAAAATAAACCAATAATGCAGCTAGATAGATATTTTAATAACAAATTCAGAGAGGTATTCCACTTTTAAATCGGGTAAAAATTTCAAAAGTTATGGGCTAAGCAGTGCTGGGATCTGGTCACTTTTCTGCAAACCCATTTTTTGCAAATTTTGACAGGTCGGGGGTCATAAAAAACTACAAAATATTGACCAAAAAATTCGAAAATAAACCAATAATGCAGCTAGATAGATATTTTAATAACGAATTCAGAGAGGTATTCCACTTTTAAATCGGGTAAAAATTTCAAAAGTTATGGGCTAAGCAGTGCTGGGATCTGGTCACTTTTCTGCAAACCCATTTTTTGCAAATTTTGACAGGTCGGGGGTCATAAAAAATTACAAAATATTGACCAAAAATTCGAAAATAAACCAATAATGCAGCTAGATAGATATTCGAATAACAAATTCAGAGAGGTATTCCACTTTTAAATCGGGTAAAAATTTCAAAAAATTATGGGCTAAGCAGTGCTGGGATCTGGTCACTTTTCTGCAAACCCATTTTTTGCAAATTTTGACAGGTCGGGGGTCATAAAAAATTAAAAAATATTGACCAAAAATTCGAAAATAAACCAATAATGCAGCTAGATAGATATTTTAATAACAAATTCAGAGAGGTATTCCACTTTTAAATCGGGTAAAAATTTCAAAAGTTTGGGCTAAGCAGTGCTGGGATCTGGTCACTTTTCTGCAAACCCATTTTTTGCAAATTTTGACAGGTCGGGGGTCATAAAAAATTACAAAATATTGACCAAAAATTCGAAAATAAACCAATAATGCAGCTAGATAGATATTTTAATAACAAATTCAGAGAGGTATTCCACTTTTAAATCGGGTAAAAATTTCAAAAGGTTTGGGATAAGCAGTGCTGGGATCTGGTCACTTTTCTGCAAACCCATTTTTTGCAAATTTTGACAGGTCGGGGGGTCATAAAAAACTACAAAATATTGACCAAAAATTCGAAAATAAACCAATAATGCAGCTAGATAGATATTTTAATAACAAATTCAGAGAGGTATTCCACTTTTAAATCGGGTAAAAATTTCAAAAGTTATGGGATAAGCAGTGCTGGGATCTGGTCACTTTTCTGCAAACCCATTTTTTTGCAAATTTTGACAGGTCGGGGGTCATAAAAAATTACAAAATATTGACCAAAAATTCGAAAATAAACCAATAATGCAGCTAGATAGATATTTTAACAACAAATTCAGAGAGGTATTCCACTTTTAAATCGGGTAAAAATTTCAAAAGTTTGGGCTAAGCAGTGCTGGGATCTGGTCACTTTTCTGCAAACCCATTTTTTTGCAAATTTTGACAGGTCGGGGGTCATAAAAAATTACAAAATATTGACCAAAAATTCGAAAATAAACCAATAATGCAGCTAGATAGATATTTTAACAACAAATTCAGAGAGGTATTCCACTTTTAAATCGGGTAAAAATTTCAAAAGTTGTGGGCTAAGCAGTGCTGGGATCTGGTCACTTTTCTGCAAACCCATTTTTTTGCAAATTTTGACAGGTCGGGGGTCATAAAAAATTACAAAATATTGACCAAAAATTCGAAAATAAACCAATAATGCAGCTAGATAGATATTTTAAAACAAATTAAGAGAGGAAATCCCCTTTTAAATCGGGGAAAAATTTAAAATTTGGGGGAAAAAAAAACTGGGATTTTTCACTTTTTTAAAAACCAATTTTAAAAAAAAAAAAAGGTGCAAAAAATTAAAAATATTCCATAAACCATATGGCTAGATGGATATTTTAGTAACAAATTCAAGAGAGGTAAGCAGTGCTGGGTTCTGGTCACTTTTCTGCAAACCCATTTTTTGCAAATTTTGACAGGTCGGGGGTCATAAAAAATTACAAAATATTGACCAAAAATTCGAAAATAAACCAATAATGCAGCTAGATAGATATTCGAATAACAAATTCAGAGAGGTATTCCACTTTTAAATCGGGTAAAAATTTCAAAAAATTATGGGCTAAGCAGTGCTGGGATCTGGTCACTTTTCTGCAAACCCATTTTTTGCAAATTTTGACAGGTCGGGGGTCATAAAAAATTACAAAATATTGACCAAAAATTCGAAAATAAACCAATAATGCAGCTAGATAGATATTCGAATAACAAATTCAGAGAGGTATTCCACTTTTAAATCGGGTAAAAATTTCAAAAGTTTGGGCTAAGCAGTGCTGGGATCTGGTCACTTTTCTGCAAACCCATTTTTTGCAAACTTTGACAGGTCGGGGGTCATAAAAAATTAAAAAATATTGACCAAAAATTCGAAAATAAACCAATAATGCAGCTAGATAGATATTTTAATAACAAATTCAGAGAGGTATTCCACTTTTAAATCGGGTAAAAATTTCAAAAGTTTGGGCTAAGCAGTGCTGGGATCTTGTCACTTTTCTGCAAACCCATTTTTTGCAAATTTTGACAGGTCGGGGGTCATAAAAAATGACGAAACATTGATCAAAAATTCGAAAATAAACCAATAATGCAGCTAGATAGATATTCGAATAACAAATTCAGAGAGGTATTCCACTTTTAAATCGGGTAAAAATTTCAATAGTTATGGGATAAGCAGTGCTGGGATCTGGTCACTTTTCTGCAAACCCATTTTTTGCAAATTTTGACAGGTCGGGGGTCATAAAAAATTACAAAATATGGACCAAAAATTCGAAAATAAACCAATAATGCAGCTAGATAGATATTTTAACAACAAATTCAGAGAGGTATTCCACTTTTAAATCGGGTAAAAATTTCAAAAGTTTGGGCTAAGCAGTGCTGGGATCTGGTCACTTTTCTGCAAACCCATTTTTTTGCAAATTTTGACAGGTCGGGGGTCATAAAAAACTACAAAATATTGACCAAAAATTCGAAAATAAACCAATAATGCAGCTAGATAGATATTCGAATAACAAATTCAGAGAGGTATTCCACTTTTAAATCGGGTAAAAATTTCAAAAGTTTGGGCTAAGCAGTGCTGGGATCTGGTCACTTTTCTGCAAGCCCATTTTTTTGCAAATTTTGACAGGTCGGGGGTCATAAAAAACTACAAAATATTGACCAAAAATTCGAAAATAAACCAATAATGCAGCTAGATAGATATTTTAACAACAAATTCAGAGAGGTATTCCACTTTTAAATCGGGTAAAAGTTTCAAAAGTTTGGGCTAAGCAGTGCTGGGATCTGGTCACTTTTCTGCAAACCCATTTTTTGCAAATTTTGACAGGTCGGGGGTCATAAAAAATTACAAAATATTGACCAAAAATTCGAAAATAAACCAATGATGCAGCTAGATAGATATTCGAATAACAAATTCAGAGAGGTATTCCACTTTTAAATCGGGTAAAAATTTCAATAGTTATGGGATAAGCAGTGCTGGGATCTGGTCACTTTTTTGCAAACCCATTTTTTTTGCAAATTTTGACAGGTCGGGGGTCATAAAAAATTACAAAATATTGACCAAAAATTCGAAAATAAACCAATAATGCAGCTAGATAGATATTTTAACAACAAATTCAGAGAGGTATTCCACTTTTAAATCGGGTAAAAATTTCAAAACGTTATGGGCTAAGCAGTGCTGGGTTCTGGTCACTTTTCTGCAAACCCATTTTTTGCAAATTTTGACAGGTCGGGGGTCATAAAAAATTACAAAATATTGACCAAAAATTCGAAAATAAACCAATAATGCAGCTAGATAGATATTCGAATAACAAATTCAGAGAGGTATTCCACTTTTAAATCGGGTAAAAATTTCAAAAATTATGGGCTAAGCAGTGCTGGGATCTGGTCACTTTTCTGCAAACCCATTTTTTGCAAATTTTGACAGGTCGGGGGTCATAAAAAATTAAAAAATATTGACCAAAAATTCGAAAATAAACCAATAATGCAGCTAGATAGATATTCGAATAACAAATTCAGAGAGGTATTCCACTTTTAAATCGGGTAAAAATTTCGAAAGTTATGGGCTAAGCAGTGCTGGGATCTGGTCACTTTTCTGCAAACCCATTTTTTGCAAACTTTGACAGGTCGGGGGTCATAAAAAATTAAAAAATATTGACCAAAAATTCGAAAATAAACCAATAATGCAGCTAGATTGATATTTTAATAACAAATTCAGAGAGGTATTCCACTTTTAAATCGGGTAAAAATTTCAAAAGTTATGGGATAAGCAGTGCTGGGATCTTGTCACTTTTCTGCAAACCCATTTTTTGCAAATTTTGACAGGTCGGGGGTCATAAAAAATGACGAAACATTGACCAAAAATTCGAAAATAAACCAATAATGCAGCTAGATAGATATTCGAATAACAAATTCAGAGAGGTATTCCACTTTTAAATCGGGTAAAAATTTCAATAGTTATGGGATAAGCAGTGCTGGGATCTGGTCACTTTTCTGCAAACCCATTTTTTTTGCAAATTTTGACAGGTCGGGGGTCATAAAAAATTACAAAATATTGACCAAAAATTCGAAAATAAACCAATAATGCAGCTAGATAGATATTTTAACAACAAATTCAGAGAGGTATTCCACTTTTAAATCGGGTAAAAATTTCAAAAGTTTGGGCTAAGCACTGCTGGGATCTGGTCACTTTTCTGCAAACCCATTTTTTGCAAATTTTGACAGGTTGGGGGTCATAAAAAACTACAAAATATTGACCAAAAATTCGAAAATAAACCAATAATGCAGCTAGATAGATATTTTAACAACAAATTCAGAGAGGTATTCCACTTTTAAATCGGGTAAAAGTTTCAAAAGTTTGGGCTAAGCAGTGCTGGGATCTGGTCACTTTTCTGCAAACCCATTTTTTGCAAATTTTGACAGGTCGGGGGTCATAAAAAATGACGAAACATTGACCAAAAATTCGAAAATAAACCAATGATGCAGCTAGATAGATATTCGAATAACAAATTCAGAGAGGTATTCCACTTTTAAATCGGGTAAAAATTTCAATAGTTATGGGATAAGCAGTGCTGGGATCTGGTCACTTTTTTGCAAACCCATTTTTTTTGCAAATTTTGACAGGTCGGGGGTCATAAAAAATTACAAAATATTGACCAAAAATTCGAAAATAAACCAATAATGCAGCTAGATAGATATTTTAACAACAAATTCAGAGAGGTATTCCACTTTTAAATCGGGTAAAAATTTCAAACGTTATGGGCTAAGTAGTGCTGGGATCTTGTCACTTTTCTGCAAACCCATTTTTTGCAAATTTTGACAGGTCGGGGGTCATAAAAAACTACAAAATATTGACCAAAAATTCGAAAATAAACCAATAATGCAGCTAGATAGATATTCTAATAACAAATTCAGAGAGGTATTCCACTTTTAAATCGGGTAAAAATTTCAAAATTTATGGGCTAAGCAGTGCTGGGATCTTGTCACTTTTCTGCAAACCCATTTTTGGAAATTTTGACAGGTCGGGGGTCATAAAAAATTACAAAATATCAACCAAAAATTCGAAAATAAACCAATAATGCAGCTAGATAGATATTTTAACAACAAATTCAGAGAGGTATTCCACTTTTAAATCGGGTAAAAATTTCAAAAGTTTGGGCTAAGCAGTGCTGGGATCTTGTCACTTTTCTGCAAACCCATTTTTTGCAAATTTTGACAGGTCGGGGGTCATAAAAAATTACAAAATATTGACCAAAAATTCGAAAATAAACCAATAATGCAACTAGATAGATATTTTAATAACAAATTCAGAGAGGTATTCCACTTTTAAATCGGGTAAAAATTTCAAAAGTTATGGGTTAAGCAGTGCTGGGATCTGGTCTCTTTTCTGCAAACCCATTTTTTTGCAAATTTTGACAGGTCGGGGGTCATAAAAAATTACAAAATATTGACCAAAAATTCGAAAATAAACCAATAATGCAGCTAGATAGATATTCAAATAACAAATTCAGAGAGGTATTCCACTTTTAAATCGGGTAAAAATTTCAAAAGTTATGGGCTAAGCCGTGCTGGGATCTTGTCACTTTTCTGCAAACCCATTTTTTGCAAATTTTGACAGGTCGGGGGTCATAAAAAATTACAAAATATTGACCAAAAATTCGAAAATAAACCAATAATGCAGCTAGATAGATATTTTAATAACAAATTCAGAGAGGTATTCCACTTTTAAATCGGGTAAAAATTTCAAAAGTTATGGGCTAAGCAGTGCTGGGATCTTGTCACTTTTCTGCAAACCCATTTTTTGCAAATTTTGACAGGTCGGGGGTCATAAAAAACTACAAAATATTGACCAAAAATTCGAAAATAAACCAATAATGCAGCTAGATAGATATTCTAATAACAAATTCAAAGAGGTATTCCACTTTTAAATCGGGTAAAAATTTCAAAAGTTATGGGCTAAGCAGTGCTGGGATCTGGTCACTTTTCTGCAAACCCATTTTTTGCAAATTTTGACAGGTCGGGGGTCATAAAAAATTACAAAATATTGACCAAAAATTCGAAAATAAACCAATAATGCAGCTAGATAGATATTTTAACAACAAATTCAGTGAGGTATTCCACTTTTAAATCGGGTAAAAATTTCAAAAGTTATGGGCTAAGCAGTGCTGGGATCTGGTCACTTTTCTGCAAACCCATTTTTTGCAAATTTTGACAGGTCGGGGGTCATAAAAAATTACAAAATATTGACCAAAAATTCGAAAATAAACCAATAATGCAGCTAGATAGATATTCAAATAACAAATTCAGAGAGGTATTCCACTTTTAAATCGGGTAAAAATTTCAAAAGTTATGGGCTAAGCCGTGCTGGGATCTTGTCACTTTTCTGCAAACCCATTTTTTGCAAATTTTGACAGGTCGGGGGTCATAAAAAATTACAAAATATCAACCAAAAATTCGAAAATAAACCAATAATGCAGCTAGATAGATATTTTAACAACAAATTCAGAGAGGTATTCCACTTTTAAATCGGGTAAAAATTTCAAAAGTTTGGGCTAAGCAGTGCTGGGATCTGGTCACTTTTCTGCAAACCCATTTTTTGCAAATTTTGACAGGTCGGGGGTCATAAAAAATTACAAAATATTGACCAAAAATTCGAAAATAAACCAATAATGCAGCTAGATAGATATTCGAATAACAAATTCAGAGAGGTATTCCACTTTTAAATCGGGTAAAAATTTCAAAAGTTATGGGATAAGCAGTGCTGGGATCTGGTCACTTTTCTGCAAACCCATTTTTTGCCAATTTTGACAGGTCGGGGGTCATAAAAAATTACAAAATATTGACCAAAAATTCGAAAATAAACCAATAATGCAGCTAGATAGATATTTTAATAACAAATTCAGAGAGGTATTCCACTTTTAAATCGGGTAAAAATTTCAAAAGTTTGGGCTAAGCAGTGCTGGGATCTGGTCACTTTTCTGCAAACCCATTTTTTGTAAATTTTGACAGGTCGGGGGTCATAAAAAATTACAAAATATTGACCAAAAATTCGAAAATAAACCAATGATGCAGCTAGATAGATATTTAAATAACAAATTCAGAGAGGTATTCCACTTTTAAATCGGGTAAAAATTTCAAAAGTTTGGGCTAAGCAGTGCTGGGATCTGGTCACTTTTCTGGAAACCCATTTTTTGCAAATTTTGACAGGTCGGGGGTCATAAAAAATTACAAAATATCAACCAAAAATTCGAAAATAAACCAATAATGCAGCTAGATAGATATTTTAGTAACAAATTCAGAGAGGTATTCCACTTTTAAGTCGGGTAAAAATTTCAAAAGTTTGGGCTAAGCAGTGCTGGGATCTTGTCTCTTTTCTTCAAACCCATTTTTTGCAAATTTTGACAGGTCGGGGGTCATAAGAAATTACAAAATATTGACCAAAAATTCGAAAATAAACCAATAATGCAGCTAGATAGATATTTTAATAACAAATTCAGAGAGGTATTCCACTTTTAAGTCGGGTAAAAATTTCAAAAGTTTGGGCTAAGCAGTGCTGGGATCTGGTCAATTTTCTGCAAACCCATTTTTTGTAAATTTTGACAGGTCGGGGGTCATAAAAAATTACAAAATATTGACCAAAAATTCGAAAATAAACCAATGATGCAGCTAGATAGATATTTAAATAACAAATTCAGAGAGGTATTCCACTTTTAAATCGGGTAAAAATTTCAAAAGTTTGGGCTAAGCAGTGCTGGGATCTGGTCACTTTTCTGCAAACCCATTTTTTGCAAATTTTGACAGGTCGGGGGTCATAAAAAATTACAAAATATCAACCAAAAATTCGAAAATAAACCAATAATGCAGCTAGATAGATATTTTAACAACAAATTCAGAGAGGTATTCCACTTTTAAATCGGGTAAAAATTTCAAAAGTTTGGGCTAAGCAGTGCTGGGATCTGGTCACTTTTCTGCAAACCCATTTTTTGCAAATTTTGACAGGTCGGGGGTCATAAAAAATTACAAAATATTGACCAAAAATTCGAAAATAAACCAATAATGCAGCTAGATAGATATTCTAATAACAAATTCAGAGAGGTATTCCACTTTTAAATCGGGTAAAAATTTCAAAAGTTATGGGATAAGCAGTGCTGGGATCTGGTCACTTTTCTGCAAACCCATTTTTTGCAAATTTTGACAGGTCGGGGGTCATAAAAAATTACAAAATATTGACCAAAAATTCGAAAATAAACCAATAATGCAGCTAGATAGATATTCTAATAACAAAATTCAGAGAGGTATTCCACTTTTAAATCGGGTAAAAATTTCAAAAGTTTGGGCTAAGCAGTGCTGGGATCTGGTCACTTTTCTGGAAACCCATTTTTTGCAAATTTTGACAGGTCGGGGGTCATAAAAAATTACAAAATATCAACCAAAAATTCGAAAATAAACCAATAATGCAGCTAGATAGATATTTAAATAACAAATTCGGAGAGGTATTCCACTTTTAAATCGGGTAAAAATTTCAAAAGTTATGGGTTAAGCAGTGCTGGGATCTGGTCACTTTTCTGCAAACCCATTTTTTGCAAATTTTGACAGGTCGGGGGTCATAAAAAATTACAAAATATTGACCAAAAATTCGAAAATAAACCAATAATGCAGCTAGATAGATATTTTAATAACAAATTCAAAGAGATTCCACTTTTAAATCGGGTAAAAATTTTAAAAATTTGGGGGAAGAAGGTGGGATCTTGTCACTTTTCTGCAAACCCATTTTTTGCAAATTTTGACAGGTCGGGGGTCATAAAAAAATTACAAAATATTGACCAAAAATTCGAAAATAAACCAATAATGCAGCTAGATAGATATTTTAATAACAAATTCAGAGAGGTATTCCACTTTTAAATCGGGTAAAAATTTCAAAAGTTTGGGCTAAGCAGTGCTGGGATCTGGTCACTTTTCTGCAAACCCATTTTTTGTAAATTTTGACAGGTCGGGGGTCATAAAAAATTACAAAATATTGACCAAAAATTCGAAAATAAACCAATGATGCAGCTAGATAGATATTTTAATAACAAATTCAGAGAGGTATTCCACTTTTAAATCGGGTAAAAATTTCAAAAGTTTGGGCTAAGCAGTGCTGGGATCTGGTCACTTTTCTGGAAACCCATTTTTTGCAAATTTTGACAGGTCGGGGGTCATAAAAAATTACAAAATATCAACCAAAAATTCGAAAATAAACCAATAATGCAGCTAGATAGATATTTTAATAACAAATTCAGAGAGGTATTCCACTTTTAAATCGGGTAAAAATTTCAAAAGTTTGGGCTAAGCAGTGCTGGGTTCTGGTCACTTTTCTGCAAACCCATTTTTTGCAAATTTTGACAGGTCGGGGGTCATAAAAAATTACAAAATATCAACCAAAAATTCGAAAATAAACCAATAATGCAGCTAGATAGATATTTTAATAACAAATTCAGAGAGGTATTCCACTTTTAAATCGGGTAAAAATTTCAAAAGTTTGGGCTAAGCAGTGCTGGGATCTTGTCACTTTTCTGCAAACCCATTTTTTGCAAATTTTGACAGGTCGGGGGTCATAAAAAATTACAAAATATTGACCAAAAATTCGAAAATAAACCAATAATGCAGCTAGATAGATATTCTAATAACAAATTCAGAGAGGCATTCCACTTTTAAATCGGGTAAAAATTTCAAAAGTTATGGGATAAGCAGTGCTGGGATCTGGTCACTTTTCTGCAAACCCATTTTTTGCAAATTTTGACAGGTCGGGGGTCATAAAAAATTACAAAATATTGACCAAAAATTCGAAAATAAACCAATAATGCAGCTAGATAGATATTCGAATAACAAATTCAGAGAGGTATTCCACTTTTAAATCGGGTAAAAATTTCAAAAGTTATGGGCTAAGCAGTGCTGGGATCTGGTCACTTTTCTGCAAACCCGTTTTTTGCAAATTTTGACAGGTCGGGGGTCATAAAAAATTACAAAATATTGACCAAAAACTCGAAAATAAACCAATGATGCAGCTAGATAGATATTTAAATAACAAATTCGGAGAGGTATTCCACTTTTAAATCGGGTAAAAATTTCAAAAGTTATGGGTTAAGCAGTGCTGGGATCTGGTCACTTTTCTGCAAACCCATTTTTTGCAAATTTTGACAGGTCGGGGGTCATAAAAAATTACAAAATATTGACCAAAAATTCGAAAATAAACCAATAATGCAGCTAGATAGATATTTAAATAACAAATTCGGAGAGGTATTCCACTTTTAAATCGGGTAAAAATTTCAAAAGTTATGGGTTAAGCAGTGCTGGGATCTGGTCACTTTTCTGCAAACCCATTTTTTGCAAATTTTGACAGGTCGGGGGTCATAAAAAATTACAAAATATTGACCAAAAATTCGAAAATAAACCAATGATGCAGCTAGATAGATATTTTAATAACAAATTCAGAGAGGCATTCCACTTTTAAATCGGGTAAAAATTTCAAAAGTTATGGGCTAAGCAGTGCTGGGATCTGGTCACTTTTCTGCAAACCCATTTTTTGCAAATTTTGACAGGTCGGGGGTCATAAAAAATTACAAAATATTGACCAAAAAATTCGAAAATAAACCAATGATGCAGCTAGATAGATATTTAAATAACAAATTCGGAGAGGTATTCCACTTTTAAATCGGGTAAAAATTTCAAAAGTTATGGGCTAAGCAGTGCTGGGATCTGGTCACTTTTCTGCAAACCCATTTTTTGCAAATTTTGACAGGTCGGGGGTCATAAAAAATTACAAAATATTGACCAAAAATTCGAAAATAAACCAATAATGCAGCTAGATAGATATTTAAATAACAAATTCAGAGAGGTATTCCACTTTTAAATCGGGTAAAAATTTCAAAAGTTATGGGTTAAGCAGTGCTGGGATCTGGTCACTTTTCTGCAAACCCATTTTTTGCAAATTTTGACAGGTCGGGGGTCATAAAAAATTACAAAATATTGACCAAAAATTCGAAAATAAACCAATAATGCAGCTAGATAGATATTTTAATAACAAATTCAGAGAGGTATTCCACTTTTAAATCGGGTAAAAATTTCAAAAGTTTTGGGCTAAGCAGTGCTGGGATCTGGTCACTTTTCTGCAAACCCATTTTTTGCAAATTTTGACAGGTCGGGGGTCATAAAAAATTACAAAATATTGACCAAAAATTCGAAAATAAACCAATAATGCAGCTAGATAGATATTTTAATAACAAACTCAAGAGAGGTATTCCACTTTTAAATCGGGTAAAAATTTCAAAAGTTTGGGCTAAGCAGTGCTGGGATCTTGTCACTTTTCTGCAAACCCATTTTTTTGCAAATTTTGACAGGTCGGGGGTCATAAAAAATTACAAAATATTGACCAAAAATTGGAAAATAAACCAATAATGCAGCTAGATAGATATTTTAATAACAAATTCAGAGAGGTATTCCACTTTTAAATCGGGTAAAAATTTCAAAAGTTTGGGCTAAGCAGTGCTGGGATCTGGTCACTTTTCTGCAAAACCCATTTTTTGCAAATTTTGACAGGTCGGGGGTCATAAAAAATTACAAAATATTGACCAAAAATTCGAAAATAAACCAATAATGCAGCTAGATAGATATTTTAATAACAAATTCAGAGAGGTATTCCACTTTTAAATCGGGTAAAAATTTCAAAAGTTATGGGCTAAGCAGTGCTGGGATCTGGTCACTTTTCTGCAAACCCATTTTTTGCAAATTTTGACAGGTCGGGGGTCATAAAAAATTACAAAATATTGACCAAAAATTCGAAAATAAACCAATAATGCAGCTAGATAGATATTTTAATAACAAATTCAGAGAGGTATTCCACTTTTAAATCGGGTAAAAATTTCAAAAGTTTGGGCTAAGCAGTGCTGGGATCTGGTCACTTTTCTGCAAACCCATTTTTTGCAAATTTTGACAGGTCGGGGGTCATAAAAAATTACAAAATATTGACCAAAAATTCGAAAATAAACCAATAATGCAGCTAGATAGATATTTTAATAACAAATTCAGAGAGGTATTCCACTTTTAAATCGGGTAAAAATTTCAAAAGTTTGGGCTAAGCAGTGCTGGGATCTGGTCACTTTTCTGCAAACCCATTTTTTGCAAATTTTGACAGGTCGGGGGTCATAAAAAATTACAAAATATTGACCAAAAATTCGAAAATAAACCAATAATGCAGCTAGATAGATATTTTAATAACAAATTCAGAGAGGTATTCCACTTTTAAATCGGGTAAAAATTTCAAAAGTTATGGGCTAAGCAGTGCTGGGATCTGGTCACTTTTCTGCAAACCCATTTTTTGCAAATTTTGACAGGTCGGGGGTCATAAAAAATTACAAAATATTGACCAAAAATTCGAAAATAAACCAATAATGCAGCTAGATAGATATTTTAATAACAAATTCAGAGAGGTATTCCACTTTTAAATCGGGTAAAAATTTCAAAAGTTTGGGCTAAGCAGTGCTGGGATCTGGTCACTTTTCTGCAAACCCATTTTTTGCAAATTTTGACAGGTCGGGGGTCATAAAAAATTACAAAATATTGACCAAAAATTCGAAAATAAACCAATAATGCAGCTAGATAGATATTTTAATAACAAATTCAGAGAGGTATTCCACTTTTAAATCGGGTAAAAATTTCAAAAGTTATGGGCTAAGCAGTGCTGGGATCTGGTCACTTTTCTGCAAACCCATTTTTTGCAAATTTTGACAGGTCGGGGGTCATAAAAAATTACAAAATATTGACCAAAAATTCGAAAATAAACCAATAATGCAGCTAGATAGATATTTTAATAACAAATTCAGAGAGGTATTCCACTTTTAAATCGGGTAAAAATTTCAAAAGTTATGGGCTAAGCAGTGCTGGGATCTGGTCACTTTTCTGCAAACCCATTTTTTGCAAATTTTGACAGGTCGGGGGTCATAAAAAATTACAAAATATTGACCAAAAATTCGAAAATAAACCAATAATGCAGCTAGATAGATATTTTAATAACAAATTCAGAGAGGTATTCCACTTTTAAATCGGGTAAAAATTTCAAAAGTTATGGGCTAAGCAGTGCTGGGATCTGGTCACTTTTCTGCAAACCCATTTTTTGCAAATTTTGACAGGTCGGGGGTCATAAAAAAATTACAAAATATTGACCAAAAATTCGAAAATAAACCAATAATGCAGCTAGATAGATATTTTAATAACAAATTCAGAGAGGTATTCCACTTTTAAATCGGGTAAAAATTTCAAAAGTTATGGGCTAAGCAGTGCTGGGATCTGGTCACTTTTCTGCAAACCCATTTTTTGCAAATTTTGACAGGTCGGGGGTCATAAAAAATTACAAAATATTGACCAAAAATTCGAAAATAAACCAATAATGCAGCTAGATAGATATTTTAATAACAAATTCAGAGAGGTATTCCACTTTTAAATCGGGTAAAAATTTCAAAAGTTATGGGCTAAGCAGTGCTGGGATCTGGTCACTTTTCTGCAAACCCATTTTTTGCAAATTTTGACAGGTCGGGGGTCATAAAAAATTACAAAATATTGACCAAAAATTCGAAAATAAACCAATAATGCAGCTAGATAGATATTTTAATAACAAATTCAGAGAGGTATTCCACTTTTAAATCGGGTAAAAATTTCAAAAGTTTGGGCTAAGCAGTGCTGGGATCTGGTCACTTTTCTGCAAACCCATTTTTTGCAAATTTTGACAGGTCGGGGGTCATAAAAAATTACAAAATATTGACCAAAAATTCGAAAATAAACCAATAATGCAGCTAGATAGATATTTTAATAACAAATTCAGAGAGGTATTCCACTTTTAAATCGGGTAAAAATTTCAAAAGTTTGGGCTAAGCAGTGCTGGGATCTGGTCACTTTTCTGCAAACCCATTTTTTGCAAATTTTGACAGGTCGGGGGTCATAAAAAATTACAAAATATTGACCAAAAATTCGAAAATAAACCAATAATGCAGCTAGATAGATATTTTAATAACAAATTCAGAGAGGTATTCCACTTTTAAATCGGGTAAAAATTTCAAAAGTTATGGGCTAAGCAGTGCTGGGATCTGGTCACTTTTCTGCAAACCCATTTTTTGCAAATTTTGACAGGTCGGGGGTCATAAAAAATTACAAAATATTGACCAAAAATTCGAAAATAAACCAATAATGCAGCTAGATAGATATTTTAATAACAAATTCAGAGAGGTATTCCACTTTTAAATCGGGTAAAAATTTCAAAAGTTATGGGCTAAGCAGTGCTGGGATCTGGTCACTTTTCTGCAAACCCATTTTTTGCAAATTTTGACAGGTCGGGGGGTCATAAAAAATTACAAAATATTGACCAAAAATTCGAAAATAAACCAATAATGCAGCTAGATAGATATTTTAATAACAAATTCAGAGAGGTATTCCACTTTTAAATCGGGTAAAAATTTCAAAAGTTTGGGCTAAGCAGTGCTGGGATCTGGTCACTTTTCTGCAAACCCATTTTTTGCAAATTTTGACAGGTCGGGGGTCATAAAAAATTACAAAATATTGACCAAAAATTCGAAAATAAACCAATAATGCAGCTAGATAGATATTTTAATAACAAATTCAGAGAGGTATTCCACTTTTAAATCGGGTAAAAATTTCAAAAGTTTGGGCTAAGCAGTGCTGGGATCTGGTCACTTTTCTGCAAACCCATTTTTTGCAAATTTTGACAGGTCGGGGGTCATAAAAAATTACAAAATATTGACCAAAAATTCGAAAATAAACCAATAATGCAGCTAGATAGATATTTTAATAACAAATTCAGAGAGGTATTCCACTTTTAAATCGGGTAAAAATTTCAAAAGTTTGGGCTAAGCAGTGCTGGGATCTGGTCACTTTTCTGCAAACCCATTTTTTGCAAATTTTGACAGGTCGGGGGTCATAAAAAATTACAAAATATTGACCAAAAATTCGAAAATAAACCAATAATGCAGCTAGATAGATATTTTAATAACAAATTCAGAGAGGTATTCCACTTTTAAATCGGGTAAAAATTTCAAAAGTTTGGGCTAAGCAGTGCTGGGATCTGGTCACTTTTCTGCAAACCCATTTTTTGCAAATTTTGACAGGTCGGGGGTCATAAAAAATTACAAAATATTGACCAAAAATTCGAAAATAAACCAATAATGCAGCTAGATAGATATTTTAATAACAAATTCAGAGAGGTATTCCACTTTTAAATCGGGTAAAAATTTCAAAAGTTTGGGCTAAGCAGTGCTGGGATCTGGTCACTTTTCTGCAAACCCATTTTTTGCAAATTTTGACAGGTCGGGGGTCATAAAAAATTACAAAATATTGACCAAAAATTCGAAAATAAACCAATAATGCAGCTAGATAGATATTTTAATAACAAATTCAGAGAGGTATTCCACTTTTAAATCGGGTAAAAATTTCAAAAGTTATGGGCTAAGCAGTGCTGGGATCTGGTCACTTTTCTGCAAACCCATTTTTTGCAAATTTTGACAGGTCGGGGGTCATAAAAAATTACAAAATATTGACCAAAAATTCGAAAATAAACCAATAATGCAGCTAGATAGATATTTTAATAACAAATTCAGAGAGGTATTCCACTTTTAAATCGGGTAAAAATTTCAAAAGTTTGGGCTAAGCAGTGCTGGGATCTGGTCACTTTTCTGCAAACCCATTTTTTGCAAATTTTGACAGGTCGGGGGTCATAAAAAATTACAAAATATTGACCAAAAATTCGAAAATAAACCAATAATGCAGCTAGATAGATATTTTAATAACAAATTCAGAGAGGTATTCCACTTTTAAATCGGGTAAAAATTTCAAAAGTTATGGGCTAAGCAGTGCTGGGATCTGGTCACTTTTCTGCAAACCCATTTTTTGCAAATTTTGACAGGTCGGGGGTCATAAAAAACTACAAAATATTGACCAAAAATTCGAAAATAAACCAATAATGCAGCTAGATAGATATTTTAATAACAAATTCAGAGAGGTATTCCACTTTTAAATCGGGTAAAAATTTCAAAAGTTATGGGCTAAGCAGTGCTGGGATCTGGTCACTTTTCTGCAAACCCATTTTTTGCAAATTTTGACAGGTCGGGGGTCATAAAAAATTACAAAATATTGACCAAAAATTCGAAAATAAACCAATAATGCAGCTAGATAGATATTTTAATAACAAATTCAGAGAGGTATTCCACTTTTAAATCGGGTAAAAATTTCAAAAGTTTGGGCTAAGCAGTGCTGGGATCTGGTCACTTTTCTGCAAACCCATTTTTTGCAAATTTTGACAGGTCGGGGGTCATAAAAAATTACAAAATATTGACCAAAAATTCGAAAATAAACCAATAATGCAGCTAGATAGATATTTTAATAACAAATTCAGAGAGGTATTCCACTTTTAAATCGGGTAAAAATTTCAAAAGTTTGGGCTAAGCAGTGCTGGGATCTGGTCACTTTTCTGCAAACCCATTTTTTGCAAATTTTGACAGGTCGGGGGTCATAAAAAATTACAAAATATTGACCAAAAATTCGAAAATAAACCAATAATGCAGCTAGATAGATATTTTAATAACAAATTCAGAGAGGTATTCCACTTTTAAATCGGGTAAAAATTTCAAAAGTTTGGGCTAAGCAGTGCTGGGATCTGGTCACTTTTCTGCAAACCCATTTTTTGCAAATTTTGACAGGTCGGGGGCCGGGTAAAAAATTACAAAATATTGACCAAAAATTCGAAAATAAACCAATAATGCAGCTTAGATAGATATTTTAATAACAAATTCAGAGAGGTATTCCACTTTTAAATCGGGTAAAAATTTCAAAAGTTTGGGCTAAGCAGTGCTGGGATCTGGTCACTTTTCTGCAAAACCCATTTTTTGCAAAATTTTGACAGGTCGGGGGTCATAAAAAATTACAAAATATTGACCAAAAATTCGAAAATAAACCCAATAATGCAGCTAGATAGATATTTTAATAACAAATTCAGAGAGGTATTCCACTTTTAAATCGGGTAAAAATTTCAAAAGTTATGGGCTAAGCAGTGCTGGGATCTTGGTCACTTTTCTGCAAACCCATTTTTTTGCAAATTTTGACAGGTCGGGGGTCATAAAAAATTACAAAATATTGACCAAAAATCTGAAAATAAACCAATAATGCAGCTAGATAGATATTTTAATAACAAATTCAGAGAGGTATTCCACTTTTAAATCGGGTAAAAATTTCAAAAGTTTGGGCTAAGCAGTGCTGGGATCTGGTCACTTTTCTGCAAACCCATTTTTTGCAAATTTTGACAGGTCGGGGGTCATAAAAAACTACAAAATATTGACCAAAAATTCGAAAATAAACCAATAATGCAGCTAGATAGATATTTTAATAACAAATTCAGAGAGGTATTCCACTTTTAAATCGGGTAAAAATTTCAAAAGTTATGGGCTAAGCAGTGCTGGGATCTGGTCACTTTTCTGCAAACCCATTTTTTGCAAATTTTGACAGGTCGGGGGTCATAAAAATTACAAAATATTGACCAAAAAATTCGAAAATAAACCAATAATGCAGCTAGATAGATATTTTAATAACAAATTCAGAGAGGTATTCCACTTTTAAATCGGGTAAAAATTTCAAAAGTTTGGGCTAAGCAGTGCTGGGATCTGGTCACTTTTCTGCAAACCCATTTTTTGCAAATTTTGACAGGTCGGGGGTCATAAAAAATTACAAAATATTGACCAAAAATTCGAAAAATAAACCAATAATGCAGCTAGATAGATATTTTAATAACAAATTCAGAGAGGTATTCCACTTTTAAATCGGGTAAAAATTTCAAAAGTTTGGGCTAAGCAGTGCTGGGATCTGGTCACTTTTCTGCAAACCCATTTTTTGCAAATTTTGACAGGTCGGGGGTCATAAAAAATTACAAAATATTGACCAAAAATTCGAAAATAAACCAATAATGCAGCTAGATAGATATTTTAATAACAAATTCAGAGAGGTATTCCACTTTTAAATCGGGTAAAAATTTCAAAAGTTTGGGCTAAGCAGTGCTGGGATCTGGTCACTTTTCTGCAAACCCATTTTTTGCAAATTTTGACAGGTCGGGGGTCATAAAAAATTACAAAATATTGACCAAAAATTCGAAAATAAACCAATAATGCAGCTAGATAGATATTTTAATAACAAATTCAGAGAGGTATTCCACTTTTTAAATCGGGTAAAAATTTCAAAAGTTTGGGCTAAGCAGTGCTGGGATCTGGTCACTTTTCTGCAAACCCATTTTTTGCAAATTTTGACAGGTCGGGGGTCATAAAAAACTACAAAATATTGACCAAAAATTCGAAAATAAACCAATAATGCAGCTAGATAGATATTTTAATAACAAATTCAGAGAGGTATTCCACTTTTAAATCGGGTAAAAATTTCAAAAGTTATGGGCTAAGCAGTGCTGGGATCTGGTCACTTTTCTGCAAACCCATTTTTTGCAAATTTTGACAGGTCGGGGGTCATAAAAAATTACAAAATATTGACCAAAAATTCGAAAATAAACCAATAATGCAGCTAGATAGATATTTTAATAACAAATTCAGAGAGGTATTCCACTTTTAAATCGGGTAAAAATTTCAAAAGTTATGGGCTAAGCAGTGCTGGGATCTGGTCACTTTTCTGCAAACCCATTTTTTGCAAATTTTGACAGGTCGGGGGTCATAAAAAATTACAAAATATTGACCAAAAATTCGAAAATAAACCAATAATGCAGCTAGATAGATATTTTAATAACAAATTCAGAGAGGTATTCCACTTTTAAATCGGGTAAAAATTTCAAAAGTTATGGGCTAAGCAGTGCTGGGATCTGGTCACTTTTCTGCAAACCCATTTTTTGCAAATTTTGACAGGTCGGGGGTCATAAAAAATTACAAAATATTGACCAAAAATTCGAAAATAAACCAATAATGCAGCTAGATAGATATTTTAATAACAAATTCAGAGAGGTATTCCACTTTTAAATCGGGTAAAAATTTCAAAAGTTTGGGCTAAGCAGTGCTGGGATCTGGTCACTTTTCTGCAAACCCATTTTTTGCAAATTTTGACAGGTCGGGGGTCATAAAAAATTACAAAATATTGACCAAAAATTCGAAAATAAACCAATAATGCAGCTAGATAGATATTTTAATAACAAATTCAGAGAGGTATTCCACTTTTAAATCGGGTAAAAATTTCAAAAGTTTGGGCTAAGCAGTGCTGGGATCTGGTCACTTTTCTGCAAACCCATTTTTTGCAAATTTTGACAGGTCGGGGGTCATAAAAAATTACAAAATATTGACCAAAAATTCGAAAATAAACCAATAATGCAGCTAGATAGATATTTTAATAACAAATTCAGAGAGGTATTCCACTTTTAAATCGGGTAAAAATTTCAAAAGTTATGGGCTAAGCAGTGCTGGGATCTGGTCACTTTTCTGCAAACCCATTTTTTTGCAAATTTTGACAGGTCGGGGGTCATAAAAAACTACAAAATATTGACCAAAAATTCGAAAATAAACCAATAATGCAGCTAGATAGATATTTTAATAACAAATTCAGAGAGGTATTCCACTTTTAAATCGGGTAAAAATTTCAAAAGTTATGGGCTAAGCAGTGCTGGGATCTGGTCACTTTTCTGCAAACCCATTTTTTGCAAATTTTGACAGGTCGGGGGTCATAAAAAATTACAAAATATTGACCAAAAATTCGAAAATAAACCAATAATGCAGCTAGATAGATATTTTAACAACAAATTCAGAGAGGTATTCCACTTTTAAATCGGGTAAAAATTTCAAAAGTTATGGGCTAAGCAGTGCTGGGATCTGGTCACTTTTCTGCAAACCCATTTTTTGCAAATTTTGACAGGTCGGGGGTCATAAAAAACTACAAAATATTGACCAAAAATTCGAAAATAAACCAATAATGCAGCTAGATAGATATTTTAATAACAAATTCAGAGAGGTATTCCACTTTTAAATCGGGTAAAAATTTCAAAAGTTTGGGCTAAGCAGTGCTGGGATCTGGTCACTTTTCTGCAAACCCATTTTTTGCAAATTTTGACAGGTCGGGGGTCATAAAAAATTACAAAATATTGACCAAAAATTCGAAAATAAACCAATAATGCAGCTAGATAGATATTTTAATAACAAATTCAGAGAGGTATTCCACTTTTAAATCGGGTAAAAATTTCAAAAGTTTGGGCTAAGCAGTGCTGGGATCTGGTCACTTTTCTGCAAACCCATTTTTTGCAAATTTTGACAGGTCGGGGGTCATAAAAAATTACAAAATATTGACCAAAAATTCGAAAATAAACCAATAATGCAGCTAGATAGATATTTTAATAACAAATTCAGAGAGGTATTCCACTTTTAAATCGGGTAAAAATTTCAAAAGTTATGGGCTAAGCAGTGCTGGGATCTGGTCACTTTTCTGCAAACCCATTTTTTGCAAATTTTGACAGGTCGGGGGTCATAAAAAATTACAAAATATTGACCAAAAATTCGGAAAATAAACCAATAATGCAGCTAGATAGATATTTTAATAACAAATTCAGAGAGGTATTCCACTTTTAAATCGGGTAAAAATTTCAAAAGTTATGGGCTAAGCAGTGCTGGGATCTGGTCACTTTTCTACCAAACCCATTTTTTGCAAATTTTGACAGGTCGGGGGTCATAAAAAATTACAAAATATTGACCAAAAATTCGAAAATAAACCAATAATGCAGCTAGATAGATATTTTAATAACAAATTCAGAGAGGTATTCCACTTTTAAATCGGGTAAAAATTTCAAAAGTTATGGGCTAAGCAGTGCTGGGATCTGGTCACTTTTCTGCAAACCCATTTTTGCAAATTTTGACAGGTCGGGGTCATAAAAAAACTACAAAATATTGACCAAAAATTCGAAAATAAACCAATAATGCAGCTAGATAGATATTTTAATAACAAATTCAGAGAGGTATTCCACTTTTAAATCGGGTAAAAATTTCAAAAGTTATGGGCTAAGCAGTGCTGGGATCTGGTCACTTTTCTGCAAACCCATTTTTTGCAAATTTTGACAGGTCGGGGGTCATAAAAAATTACAAAATATTGACCAAAAATTCGAAAATAAACCAATAATGCAGCTAGATAGATATTTTAATAACAAATTCAGAGAGGTATTCCACTTTTAAATCGGGTAAAAATTTCAAAAGTTATGGGCTAAGCAGTGCTGGGATCTGGTCACTTTTCTGCAAACCCATTTTTTTGCAAATTTTGACAGGTCGGGGGTCATAAAAAATTACAAAATATTGACCAAAAATTCGAAAATAAACCAATAATGCAGCTAGATAGATATTTTAATAACAAATTCAGAGAGGTATTCCACTTTTAAATCGGGTAAAAATTTCAAAAGTTTGGGCTAAGCAGTGCTGGGATCTGGTCACTTTTCTGCAAACCCATTTTTTGCAAATTTTGACAGGTCGGGGGTCATAAAAAATTACAAAATATTGACCAAAAATTCGAAAATAAACCAATAATGCAGCTAGATAGATATTTTAACAACAAATTCAGAGAGGTATTCCACTTTTAAATCGGGTAAAAATTTCAAAAGTTTGGGCTAAGCAGTGCTGGGATCTGGTCACTTTTCTGCAAACCCATTTTTTGCAAATTTTGACAGGTCGGGGGTCATAAAAAATTACAAAATATTGACCAAAAATTCGAAAATAAACCAATAATGCAGCTAGATAGATATTTTAACAACAAATTCAGAGAGGTATTCCACTTTTAAATCGGGTAAAAATTTCAAAAGTTATGGGCTAAGCAGTGCTGGGATCTGGTCACTTTTCTGCAAACCCATTTTTTGCAAATTTTGACAGGTCGGGGGTCATAAAAAAATTACAAAATATTGACCAAAAATTCGAAAATAAACCAATAAAGCTAGATAGATATTTTAATAAACCAACTGAGAGAGGCATCCCACTTTAAATCGGGTAAGGGAATGGGGTTCAAAAGGTTGGGCGGCATGGGGGTGCTGCCACTTTTCTGCAAACCATTTTTTGGTCAAAATTTTGACAGGTGGGGGCCAAAAAAGGAAAATAAAATATTGATGAAGCTAAAGAATAAACCAAAAAGTAGATAGGTAGCCATAATAAATGTAAAAGTGGATTCAAACTTTGGGCTAATGGGGTTGGAGTCATTTGGGGCTAACCAGTGTTGGAAATATGTAGACACTTTTTCACTGCTAGATATATAATTTATGTCTAAAAAAATAAAAAGTTGACCAAAAATTCGACAAAACCCAATTTATGCGTAGCTAAGTGGGGATCTAGATTGGATGGTCTAAAATTACAGCGATCCAAAATATTGGGTCACTTTTAAGCAAAAATTGATTAAAGTATTTGGGCTAAGCAGTGACAGGTCGGGGTAAAACGAGAGATTCCAGGGGTGGGATCTGGGCTCTGTCTGCAACCTTTGCAAATTTGACAGGTCGGGGGTCATAAAAAAGGGGGTGACGAATAGAAATTGACCAAAAAATTCGAAAATAAACCAATAATGCAGCTAGATAGATATTTTAATAACAAATTCAGAGAGGCATTCCACTTTTAAATCGGGTAAAAATTTCAAAAGTTTGGGCTAAGCAGTGCTGGGATCTGGTCACTTTTCTGCAAACCCATTTTTTGCAAATTTTGACAGGTCGGGGGTCATAAAAAACTACAAAATATTGACCAAAAATTCGAAAATAAACCAATAATGCAGCTAGATAGATATTTTAACAACAAATTCAGAGAGGTATTCCACTTTTAAATCGGGTAAAAATTTCAAAAGTTTGGGCTAAGCAGTGCTGGGATCTGGTCACTTTTCTGCAAACCCATTTTTGCAAATTTTGACAGGTCGGGGGTCATAAAAAATTACAAAATATTGACCAAAAATTCGAAAATAAACCAATAATGCAGCTAGATAGATATTTGAATAACAAATTCAGAGAGGTATTCCACTTTTAAATAGGGTAAAAATTTCAAAAGTTTGGGCTAAGCAGTGCTGGGATCTGGTCACTTTTCTGCAAACCCATTTTTGCAAATTTTGACAGGTCGGGGGTCATAAAAAATTACAAAATATTGACCAAAAATTCGAAAATAAACCAATAATGCAGCTAGATAGATATTTTAACAACAAATTCAGAGAGGTATTCCACTTTTAAATCGGGTAAAAATTTCAAAAGTTTGGGCTAAGCAGTGCTGGGATCTGGTCACTTTTCTGCAAACCCATTTTTTGCAAATTTTGACAGGTCGGGGGTCATAAAAAATTACGAAATATTGACCAAAAATTCGAAAATAAACCAATAATGCAGCTAGATAGATATTTTAATAACAAATTCAGAGAGGTATTCCACTTTTAAATCGGGTAAAAATTTCAAAAGTTATGGGCTAAGCAGTGCTGGGTTCTGGTCACTTTTCTGCAAACCCATTTTTTGCAAATTTTGACAGGTCGGGGGTCATAAAAAATTACAAAATATTGACCAAAAATTCGAAAATAAACCAATAATGCAGCTAGATAGATATTTTAACAACAAATTCAGAGAGGTATTCCACTTTTAAATCGGGTAAAAATTTCAAAAGTTATGGGCTAAGCAGTGCTAGGATCTTGTCACTTTTCTGCAAACCCATTTTTTGCAAATTTTGACAGGTCGGGGGTCATAAAAAATTACAAAATATTGACCAAAAATTCGAAAATAAACCAATAATGCAGCTAGATAGATATTTTAACAACAAATTCAGAGAGGTATTCCACTTTTAAATCGGGTAAAAATTTCAAAAGTTTGGGCTAAGCAGTGCTGGGATCTGGTCACTTTTCTGCAAACCCATTTTTTGCAAATTTTGACAGGTCGGGGGTCATAAAAAACTACAAAATATTGACCAAAAAATTCGAAAATAAACCAATAATGCAGCTAGATAGATATTTTAATAACAAATTCAGAGAGGTATTCCACTTTTAAATCGGGTAAAAATTTCAAAAGTTATGGGCTAAGCAGTGCTGGGATCTGGTCACTTTTCTGCAAACCCATTTTTTGCAAATTTTGACAGGTCGGGGGTCATAAAAAATTACAAAATATTGACCAAAAATTCGAAAATAAACCAATAATGCAGCTAGATAGATATTCGAATAACAAATTCAGAGAGGTATTCCACTTTTAAATCGGGTAAAAATTTCAAAAGTTTGGGCTAAGCAGTGCTGGGATCTGGTCACTTTTCTGCAAACCCATTTTTTGCAAATTTTGACAGGTCGGGGGTCATAAAAAACTACAAAATATTGACCAAAAATTCGAAAATAAACCAATAATGCAGCTAGATAGATATTTTAATAACAAATTCAGAGAGGTATTCCACTTTTAAATCGGGTAAAAATTTCAAAAGTTATGGGCTAAGCAGTGCTGGGATCTGGTCACTTTTCTGCAAACCCATTTTTTGCAAATTTTGACAGGTCGGGGGTCATAAAAAATTACAAAATATTGACCAAAAATTCGAAAATAAACCAATAATGCAGCTAGATAGATATTTTAATAACAAATTCAGAGAGGTATTCCACTTTTAAATCGGGTAAAAATTTCAAAAGTTTGGGCTAAGCAGTGCTGGGATCTGGTCACTTTTCTGCAAACCCATTTTTTGCAAATTTTGACAGGTCGGGGGTCATAAAAAACTACAAAATATTGACCAAAAATTCGAAAATAAACCAATAATGCAGCTAGATAGATATTTTAATAACAAATTCAGAGAGGTATTCCACTTTTAAATCGGGTAAAAATTTCAAAAGTTATGGGCTAAGCAGTGCTGGGATCTGGTCACTTTTCTGCAAACCCATTTTTTGCAAATTTTGACAGGTCGGGGGTCATAAAAAATTACAAAATATTGACCAAAAATTCGAAAATAAACCAATAATGCAGCTAGATAGATATTTTAACAACAAATTCAGAGAGGTATTCCACTTTTAAATCGGGTAAAAATTTCAAAAGTTATGGGCTAAGCAGTGCTGGGATCTTGTCACTTTTCTGCAAACCCATTTTTTGCAAATTTTGACAGGTCGGGGGTCATAAAAAACTACAAAATATTGACCAAAAATTCGAAAATAAACCAATAATGCAGCTAGATAGATATTTTAATAACAAATTCAGAGAGGTATTCCACTTTTAAATCGGGTAAAAATTTCAAAAGTTTGGGCTAAGCAGTGCTGGGATCTGGTCACTTTTCTGCAAACCCATTTTTTGCAAATTTTGACAGGTCGGGGGTCATAAAAAATTACAAAATATTGACCAAAAATTCGAAAATAAACCAATAATGCAGCTAGATAGATATTTTAACAACAAATTCAGAGAGGTATTCCACTTTTAAATCGGGTAAAAATTTCAAAAGTTTGGGCTAAGCAGTGCTGGGATCTGGTCACTTTTCTGCAAACCCATTTTTTGCAAATTTTGACAGGTCGGGGGTCATAAAAAATTACAAAATATTGACCAAAAATTCGAAAATAAACCAATAATGCAGCTAGATAGATATTTTAATAACAAATTCAGAGAGGTATTCCACTTTTAAATCGGGTAAAAATTTCAAAAGTTTGGGCTAAGCAGTGCTGGGATCTGGTCACTTTTCTGCAAACCCATTTTTTGCAAATTTTGACAGGTCGGGGGTCATAAAAAATTACAAAATATTGACCAAAAATTCGAAAATAAACCAATAATGCAGCTAGATAGATATTTTAATAACAAATTCAGAGAGGTATTCCACTTTTAAATCGGGTAAAAATTTCAAAAGTTTGGGCTAAGCAGTGCTGGGATCTGGTCACTTTTCTGCAAACCCATTTTTTGCAAATTTTGACAGGTCGGGGGTCATAAAAAATTACAAAATATTGACCAAAAATTCGAAAATAAACCAATAATGCAGCTAGATAGATATTTTAACAACAAATTCAGAGAGGTATTCCACTTTTAAATCGGGTAAAAATTTCAAAAGTTTGGGCTAAGCAGTGCTGGGATCTGGTCACTTTTCTGCAAACCCATTTTTTGCAAATTTTGACAGGTCGGGGGTCATAAAAAACTACAAAACATTGACCAAAAATTCGAAAATAAACCAATAATGTAGCTAGATAGATATTTTAATAACAAATTCAGAGAGGCATTCCACTTTTAAATCGGGCAAAAATTTCAAAAGTTATGGGCTAAGCAGTGCTGGGTTCTGGTCACTTTTCTGCAAACCCATTTTTTGCAAATTTTGACAGGTCGGGGGTCATAAAAAATTACAAAATATTGACCAAAAATTCGAAAATAAACCAATAATGCAGCTAGATAGATATTTTAACAACAAATTCAGAGAGGTATTCCACTTTTAAATCGGGTAAAAATTTCAAAAGTTTGGGCTAAGCAGTGCTGGGATCTGGTCACTTTTCTGCAAACCCATTTTTTGCAAATTTTGACAGGTCGGGGGTCATAAAAAACTACAAAATATTGACCAAAAATTCGAAAATAAACCAATAATGCAGCTAGATAGATATTTTAATAACAAATTCAGAGAGGTATTCCACTTTTAAATCGGGTAAAAATTTCAAAAGTTTGGGCTAAGCAGTGCTGAGATCTGGTCACTTTTCTGCAAACCCATTTTTTGCAAATTTTGACAGGTCGGGGGTCATAAAAAATGACGAAACATTGACCAAAAATTCGAAAATAAACCAATGATGTAGCTAGATAGATATTTTAATAACAAATTCAGAGAGGCATTCCACTTTTAAATCGGGTAAAAATTTCAAAAGTTATGGGCTAAGCAGTGCTGGGTTCTGGTCACTTTTCTGCAAACCCATTTTTTGCAAATTTTGACGGGTCGGGGGTCATAAAAAATTACAAAATATTGACCAAAAATTCGAAAATAAACCAATAATGCAGCTAGATAGATATTCGAATAACAAATTCAGAGAGGTATTCCACTTTTAAATCGAGTAAAAATTTCAAAAGTTTGGGCTAAGCAGTGCTGGGATCTGGTCACTTTTCTGCAAACCCATTTTTTGCAAATTTTGACAGGTCGGGGGTCATAAAAAATTACAAAATATTGACCAAAAATTCGAAAAAAAAACCAATAATGCAGCTAGATAGATATTTTAACAACAAATTCAGAGAGGTATTCCAACTTTTAAATCGGGTAAAAATTTCAAAAGTTTGGGCTAAGCAGTGCTGGGATCTGGGATCTCACTTTTCTGCAAACCCATTTTTTGCAAATTTTGACAGGTCGGGGGTCATAAAAAATTACAAAATATTGACCAAAAATTCGAAAATAAACCAATAGTGCAGCTAGAAAGATATTTTAACAACAAATTCAGAGAGGTATTCCACTTTTAAATCGGGTAAAAATTTCAAAAGTTATGGGCTAAGCAGTGCTGGGATCTGGTCACTTTTCTGCAAGCCCATTTTTTGCAAATCTTGACAGGTCGGGGGTCATAAAAAATTACAAAATATTGACCAAAAATTCGAAAATAAACCAATAGTGCAACTAGAAAGATATTTGAACAACAAATTCTGAGAGGTATTCCACTTTTAAATCGGGTAAAAATTTCAAAAGTTATGGGCTAAGCAGTGCTGGGATCTGGTCACTTTTCTGCAAGCCCATTTTTTGCAAATCTTGACAGGTCGGGGGTCATAAAAAATTACAAAATATTGACCAAAAATTCGAAAATAAACCAATAGTGCAGCTAGAAAGATATTTTAACAACAAATTCAGAGAGGTATTCCACTTTTAAATCGGGTAAAAATTTCAAAAGTTATGGGCTAAGCAGTGCTGGGATCTGGTCACTTTTCTGCAAGCCCATTTTTTGCAAATCTTGACAGGTCGGGGGTCATAAAAAATTACAAAATATTGACCAAAAATTCGAAAATAAACCAATAATGCAGCTAGATAGATATTTTAACAACAAATTCAGAGAGGTATTCCACTTTTAAATCGGGTAAAAATTTCAAAAGTTTGGGCTAAGCAGTGCTGGGATCTGGGATCTCACTTTTCTGCAAACCCATTTTTTGCAAATTTTGACAGGTCGGGGGTCATAAAAAACTACAAAATATTGACCAAAAATTCGAAAATAAACCAATAATGCAGCTAGATAGATATTTTAACAACAAATTCAGAGAGGTATTCCACTTTTAAATCGGGTAAAAATTTCAAAAGTTTGGGCTAAGCAGTGCTGGGATCTGGTCACTTTTCTGCAAACCCATTTTTTGCAAATTTTGACAGGTCGGGGGTCATAAAAAACTACAAAATATTGACCAAAAATTCGAAAATAAACCAATAATGCAGCTAGATAGATATTCGAATAACAAATTCAGAGAGGTATTCCACTTTTAAATCGGGTAAAAATTTCAAAAGTTTGGGCTAAGCAGTGCTGGGATCTGGTCACTTTTCTGCAAACCCATTTTTTGCAAATTTTGACAGGTCGGGGGTCATAAAAAATGACGAAACATTGACCAAAAATTCGAAAATAAACCAATGATGTAGCTAGATAGATATTTTAGTAACAAATTCAGAGAGGCATTCCACTTTTAAATCGGGTAAAAATTTCAAAAGTTATGGGCTAAGCAGTGCTGGGTTCTGGTCACTTTTCTGCAAACCCATTTTTTGCAAATTTTGACAGGTCGGGGGTCATAAAAAATTACAAAATATTGACCAAAAATTCGAAAATAAACCAATAATGCAGCTAGATAGATATTTTAACAACAAATTCAGAGATGTATACCACTTTTAAATCAGGTAAAAATTTCAAAAGTTTGGGCTAAGCAGTGCTGGGATCTGGTCACTTTTCTGCAAACCCATTTTTTGCAAATTTTGACAGGTCGGGGGTCATAAAAAATTACAAAATATTGACCAAAAATTCGAAAATAAACCAATAATGCAGCTAGATAGATATTTTAACAACAAATTCAGAGAGGTATTCCACTTTTAAATCGGGTAAAAATTTCAAAAGTTTGGGCTAAGCAGTGCTGGGATCTGGTCACTTTTCTGCAAACCCATTTTTTGCAAATTTTGACAGGTCGGGGGTCATAAAAAACTACAAAATATTGACCAAAAATTCGAAAATAAACCAATAATGCAGCTAGATAGATATTCGAATAACAAATTCAGAGAGGTATTCCACTTTTAAATCGGGTAAAAATTTCAAAAGTTTGGGCTAAGCAGTGCTGGGATCTGGTCACTTTTCTGCAAACCCATTTTTTGCAAATTTTGACAGGTCGGGGGTCATAAAAAATTACAAAATATTGACCAAAAATTCGAAAATAAACCAATAATGCAGCTAGATAGATATTTTAATAACAAATTCAGAGAGGTATTCCACTTTTAAATCGGGTAAAAATTTCAAAAGTTTGGGCTAAGCAGTGCTGGGATCTGGTCACTTTTCTGCAAACCCATTTTTTGCAAATTTTGACAGGTCGGGGGTCATAAAAAATTACAAAATATTGACCAAAAATTCGAAAATAAACCAATAATGCAGCTAGATAGATATTTTAACAACAAATTCAGAGAGGTATTCCACTTTTAAATCGGGTAAAAATTTCAAAAGTTATGGGCTAAGCAGTGCTGGGATCTGGTCACTTTTCTGCAAACCCATTTTTTGCAAATTTTGACAGGTCGGGGGTCATAAAAAACTACAAAATATTGACCAAAAATTCGAAAATAAACCAATAATGCAGCTAGATAGATATTCGAATAACAAATTCAGAGAGGTATTCCACTTTTAAATCGGGTAAAAATTTCAAAAGTTTGGGCTAAGCAGTGCTGGGATCTGGTCACTTTTCTGCAAACCCATTTTTTGCAAATTTTGACAGGTCGGGGGTCATAAAAAATTACAAAATATTGACCAAAAATTCGAAAATAAACCAATAATGCAGCTAGATAGATATTTGAATAACAAATTCAGAGAGGTATTCCACTTTTAAATCGGGTAAAAATTTCAAAAGTTTGGGCTAAGCAGTGCTGGGATCTGGTCACTTTTCTGCAAACCCATTTTTTTGCAAATTTTGACAGGTCGGGGGTCATAAAAAATTACAAAATATTGACCAAAAATTCGAAAATAAACCAATAATGCAGCTAGATAGATATTTTAATAACAAATTCAGAGAGGTATTCCACTTTTAAATCGGGTAAAAATTTCAAAAGTTTGGGCTAAGCAGTGCTGGGATCTGGTCACTTTTCTGCAAACCCATTTTTTGCAAATTTTGACAGGTCGGGGGTCATAAAAAATTACAAAATATTGACCAAAAATTCGAAAATAAACCAATAATGCAGCTAGATAGATATTTTAATAACAAATTCAGAGAGGTATTCCACTTTTAAATCGGGTAAAAATTTCAAAAGTTTGGGCTAAGCAGTGCTGGGATCTGGTCACTTTTCTGCAAACCCATTTTTTGCAAATTTTGACAGGTCGGGGGTCATAAAAAACTACAAAATATTGACCAAAAATTCGAAAATAAACCAATAATGCAGCTAGATAGATATTCGAATAACAAATTCAGAGAGGTATTCCACTTTTAAATCGGGTAAAAATTTCAAAAGTTTGGGCTAAGCAGTGCTGGGATCTGGTCACTTTTCTGCAAACCCATTTTTTGCAAATTTTGACAGGTCGGGGGGTCATAAAAAATTACAAAATATTGACCAAAAATTCGAAAATAAACCAATAATGCAGCTAGATAGATATTTTAGTAACAAATTCAGAGAGGCATTCCACTTTTAAATCGGGTAAAAATTTCAAAAGTTATGGGCTAAGCAGTGCTGGGATCTGGTCACTTTTCTGCAAACCCATTTTTTGCAAATTTTGACAGGTCGGGGGTCATAAAAAATTACAAAATATTGACCAAAAATTCGAAAATAAACCAATAATGCAGCTAGATAGATATTTTAACAACAAATTCAGAGAGGTATTCCACTTTTAAATCGGGTAAAAATTTCAAAAGTTTGGGCTAAGCAGTGCTGGGATCTGGTCACTTTTCTGCAAACCCATTTTTTGCAAATTTTGACAGGTCGGGGGTCATAAAAAATTACAAAATATTGACCAAAAATTCGAAAATAAACCAATAATGCAGCTAGATAGATATTTTAACAACAAATTCAGAAAGGTATTCCACTTTTAAATCGGGTAAAAATTTCAAAAGTTTGGGCTAAGCAGTGCTGGGATCTGGTCACTTTTCTGCAAACCCATTTTTTGCAAATTTTGACAGGTCGGGGGTCATAAAAAACTACAAAATATTGACCAAAAATTCGAAAATAAACCAATAATGCAGCTAGATAGATATTCGAATAACAAATTCAGAGAGGTATTCCACTTTTAAATCGGGTAAAAATTTCAAAAGTTTGGGCTAAGCAGTGCTGGGATCTGGTCACTTTTCTGCAAACCCATTTTTTGCAAATTTTGACAGGTCGGGGGTCATAAAAAATGACGAAACATTGACCAAAAATTCGAAAATAAACCAATGATGTAGCTAGATAGATATTTTAGTAACAAATTCAGAGAGGCATTCCACTTTTAAATCGGGTAAAAATTTCAAAAGTTATGGGCTAAGCAGTGCTGGGTTCTGGTCACTTTTCTGCAAACCCATTTTTTGCAAATTTTGACAGGTCGGGGGGTCATAAAAAATTACAAAATATTGACCAAAAATTCGAAAATAAACCAATAATGCAGCTAGATAGATATTTTAACAACAAATTCAGAGATGTATACCACTTTTAAATCAGGTAAAAATTTCAAAAGTTTGGGCTAAGCAGTGCTGGGATCTGGTCACTTTTCTGCAAACCCATTTTTTGCAAATTTTGACAGGTCGGGGGTCATAAAAAATTACAAAATATTGACCAAAAATTCGAAAATAAACCAATAATGCAGCTAGATAGATATTCGAATAACAAATTCAGAGAGGTATTCCACTTTTAAATCGGGTAAAAATTTCAAAAGTTTGGGCTAAGCAGTGCTGGGATCTGGTCACTTTTCTGCAAACCCATTTTTTGCAAATTTTGACTGGTCGGGGGTCATAAAAAACTACAAAATATTGACCAAAAATTTTAAAATAAACCAATAATGCAGCTAGATAGATATTCGAATAACAAATTCAGAGAGGTATTCCACTTTTAAATCGGGTAAAAATTTCAAAAGTTTGGGCTAAGCAGTGCTGGGATCTGGTCACTTTTCTGCAAACCCATTTTTTGCAAATTTTGACAGGTCGGGGGTCATAAAAAATGACGAAACATTGACCAAAAATTCGAAAATAAACCAATGATGTAGCTATATAGATATTTTAATAACAAATTCAGAGAGGTATTCCACTTTTAAATCGGGTAAAAATTTCAAAAGTTTGGGCTAAGCAGTGCTGGGATCTGGTCACTTTATTTTCTGCAAATTTTGACAGGTCGGGGGTCATAAAAAACTACAAAATATTGACCAAAACTTCGAAAATAAACCAATAATGCAGCTAGATAGATATTCGAATAACAAATTCAGAGAGGTATTCCACTTTTAAATCGGGTAAAAATTTCAAAAGTTTGGGCTAAGCAGTGCTGGGATCTGGTCACTTTTCTGCAAACCCATTTTTTGCAAATTTTGACAGGTCGGGGGTCATAAAAAATGACGAAACATTGACCAAAAATTCGAAAATAAACCAATGATGTAGCTAGATAGATATTTTAGTAACAAATTCAGAGAGGCATTCCACTTTTAAATCGGGTAAAAATTTCAAAAGTTATGGGCTAAGCAGTGCTGGGTTCTGGTCACTTTTCTGCAAACCCATTTTTTGCAAATTTTGACAGGTCGGGGGTCATAAAAAACTACAAAATATTGACCAAAAATTCGAAAATAAACCAATAATGCAGCTAGATAGATATTCGAATAACAAATTCAGAGAGGTATTCCACTTTTAAATCGGGTAAAAATTTCAAAAGTTTGGGCTAAGCAGTGCTGGGATCTGGTCACTTTTCTGCAAACCCATTTTTTGCAAATTTTGACAGGTCGGGGGTCATAAAAAATGACAAAATATTGACCAAAAATTCGAAAATAAACCAATGATGTAGCTAGATAGATATTTTAGCAACAAATTCAGAGAGGCATTCCACTTTTAAATCGGGTAAAAATTTCAAAAGTTATGGGCTAAGCAGTGCTGGGATCTGGTCACTTTTCTGCAAACCCATTTTTTGCAAATTTTGACAGGTCGGGGGTCATAAAAAATTACAAAATATTGACCAAAAATTCGAAAATAAACCAATAATGCAGCTAGATAGATATTTTAACAACAAATTCAGAGATGTATACCACTTTTAAATCAGGTAAAAATTTCAAAAGTTTGGGCTAAGCAGTGCTGGGATCTGGTCACTTTTCTGCAAACCCATTTTTTGCAAATTTTGACAGGTCGGGGGTCATAAAAAATTACAAAATATTGACCAAAAATTCGAAAATAAACCAATAATGCAGCTAGATAGATATTCGAATAACAAATTCAGAGAGGTATTCCACTTTTAAATCGGGTAAAAATTTCAAAAGTTATGGGCTAAGCAGTGCTGGGATCTGGTCACTTTTCTGCAAACCCATTTTTTGCAAATTTTGACAGGTCGGGGGTCATAAAAAACTACAAAATATTGACCAAAAATTCTAAAATAAACCAATAATGCAGCTAGATAGATATTTGAATAACAAATTCAGAGAGGTATTCCACTTTTAAATCGGGTAAAAATTTCAAAAGTTTGGGCTAAGCAGTGCTGGGATCTGGTCACTTTTCTGCAAACCCATTTTTTGCAAATTTTGACAGGTCGGGGGTCATAAAAAATTACAAAACATTGACCAAAAATTCGAAAATAAACCAATGATGTAGCTAGATAGATATTTTAGTAACAAATTCAGAGAGGCATTCCACTTTTAAATCGGGTAAAAATTTCAAAAGTTATGGGCTAAGCAGTGCTGGGATCTGGTCACTTTTCTGCAAACCCATTTTTTGCAAATTTTGACAGGTCGGGGGTCATAAAAAATTACAAAATATTGACCAAAAATTCGAAAATAAACCAATAATGCAGCTAGATAGATATTTTAACAACAAATTCAGAAAGGTATTCCACTTTTAAATCGGGTAAAAATTTCAAAAGTTTGGGCTAAGCAGTGCTGGGATCTGGTCACTTTTCTGCAAACCCATTTTTTGCAAATTTTGACTGGTCGGGGGTCATAAAAAACTACAAAATATTGACCAAAAATTTTAAAATAAACCAATAATGCAGCTAGATAGATATTCGAATAACAAATTCAGAGAGGTATTCCACTTTTAAATCGGGTAAAAATTTCAAAAGTTTGGGCTAAGCAGTGCTGGGATCTGGTCACTTTTCTGCAAACCCATTTTTTGCAAATTTTGACAGGTCGGGGGTCATAAAAAATGACGAAACATTGACCAAAAATTCGAAAATAAACCAATGATGTAGCTATATAGATATTTTAATAACAAATTCAGAGAGGTATTCCACTTTTAAATCGGGTAAAAATTTCAAAAGTTTGGGCTAAGCAGTGCTGGGATCTGGTCACTTTATTTTCTGCAAATTTTGACAGGTCGGGGGTCATAAAAAACTACAAAATATTGACCAAAACTTCGAAAATAAACCAATAATGCAGCTAGATAGATATTCGAATAACAAATTCAGAGAGGTATTCCACTTTTAAATCGGGTAAAAATTTCAAAAGTTTGGGCTAAGCAGTGCTGGGATCTGGTCACTTTTCTGCAAACCCATTTTTTGCAAATTTTGACAGGTCGGGGGTCATAAAAAATGACGAAACATTGACCAAAAATTCGAAAATAAACCAATGATGTAGCTAGATAGATATTTTAATAACAAATTCAGAGAGGCATTCCACTTTTAAATCGGGTAAAAATTTCAAAAGTTATGGGCTAAGCAGTGCTGGGTTCTGGTCACTTTTCTGCAAACTCATTTTTTGCAAATTTTGACAGGTCGGGGGTCATAAAAAATTACAAAATATTGACCAAAAATTCGAAAATAAACCAATAATGCAGCTAGATAGATATTTTAACAACAAATTCAGAGAGGTATTCCACTTTTAAATCGGGTAAAAATTTCAAAAGTTTGGGCTAAGCAGTGCTGGGATCTGGTCACTTTTCTGCAAACCCATTTTTTGCAAATTTTGACAGGTCGGGGGTCATAAAAAATTACAAAATATTGACCAAAAATTCGAAAATAAACCAATAATGCAGCTAGATAGATATTTTAACAACAAATTCAGAGAGGTATTCCACTTTTAAATCGGGTAAAAATTTCAAAAGTTTGGGCTAAGCAGTGCTGGGATCTGGTCACTTTTCTGCAAACCCATTTTTTGCAAATTTTGACAGGTCGGGGGTCATAAAAAACTACAAAATATTGACCAAAAATTCGAAAATAAACCAATAATGCAGCTAGATAGATATTTTAACAACAAATTCAGAGAGGTATTCCACTTTTAAATCGGGTAAAAATTTCAAAAGTTTGGGCTAAGCAGTGCTGGGATCTTGTCACTTTTCTGCAAACCCATTTTTTGCAAATTTTGACAGGTCGGGGGTCATAAAAAATGACGAAACATTGACCAAAAATTCGAAAATAAACCAATGATGTAGCTAGATAGATATTTTAATAACAAATTCAGAGAGGCATTCCACTTTTAAATGGGGTAAAAATTTCAAAAGTTATGGGCTAAGCAGTGCTGGGATCTGGTCACTTTTCTGCAAACCCATTTTTTGCAAATTTTAACAGGTCGGGGGTCATAAAAAATGACGAAACATTGACCAAAAATTCGAAAATAAACCAATGATGTAGCTAGATAGATATTTTAATAACAAATTCAGAGAGGCATTCCACTTTTAAATCGGGTAAAAATTTCAAAAGTTATGGGCTAAGCAGTGCTGGGATCTGGTCACTTTTCTGCAAACCCATTTTTTTGCAAATTTTGACAGGTCGGGGGTCATAAAAAATTACAAAATATTGACCAAAAATTCGAAAATAAACCAATAATGCAGATAGATAGATATTTTAACAACAAATTCAGAGAGGTATTCCACTTTTAAATCGGGTAAAAATTTCAAAAGTTTGGGCTAAGCAGTGCTGGGATCTGGTCACTTTTCTGCAAACCCATTTTTTGCAAATTTTGACAGGTCGGGGGTCATAAAAAACTACAAAATATTGACCAAAAATTCGAAAATAAACCAATAATGCAGCTAGATAGATATTCGAATAACAAATTCAGAGAGGTATTCCACTTTTAAATCGGGTAAAAATTTCAAAAGTTTGGGCTAAGCAGTGCTGGGATCTGGTCACTTTTCTGCAAGCCCATTTTTTGCAAATTTTGACAGGTCGGGGGTCATAAAAAACTACAAAATATTGACCAAAAATTCGAAAATAAACCAATAATGCAGCTAGATAGATATTCGAATAACAAATTCAGAGAGGTATTCCACTTTTAAATCGGGTAAAAATTTCAAAAGTTTGGGCTAAGCAGTGCTGGGATCTGGTCACTTTTCTGCAAACCCATTTTTTGCAAATTTTGACAGGTCGGGGGTCATAAAAAATTACAAAATATTGACCAAAAATTCGAAAATAAACCAATAATGCAGCTAGATAGATATTTTAATAACAAATTCAGAGAGGTATTCCACTTTTAAATCGGGTAAAAATTTCAAAAGGTTTGGGCTAAGCAGTGCTGGGATCTGGTCACTTTTCTGCAAACCCATTTTTTGCAAATTTTAACAAGTCGGGGGTCATAAAAAACTACAAAATATTGACCAAAAATTCGAAAATAAACCAATAATGCAGCTAGATAGATATTTTAATAACAAATTCAGAGAGATATTCCACTTTTAAATCGGGTAAAAATTTCAAAAGTTTGGGCTAAGCAGTGCTGGGATCTGGTCACTTTTCTGCAAACCCATTTTTTGCAAATTTTGACAGGTCGGGGGTCATAAAAAATTACAAAATATCAACCAAAAATTAGAAAATAAACCAATAATGCAGCTAGATAGATATTTTAACAACAAATTCAGAGAGGTATTCCACTTTTAAATCGGTTAAAAATTTCAAAAGTTTGGGCTAAGCAGTGCTGGGATCTTGTCACTTTTCTGCAAACCCATTTTTTGCAAATTTTGACAGGTCGGGGGTCATAAAAAACTACAAAATATTGACCAAAAATTCGAAAATAAACCAATAATGCAGCTAGATAGATATTTTAACAACAAATTCAGAGAGGTATTCCACTTTTAAATCGGGTAAAAATTTCAAAAGTTTGGGCTAAGCAGTGCTGGGATCTTGTCACTTTTCTGCAAACCCATTTTTTGCAAATTTTGACAGGTCGGGGGTCATAAAAAATTACAAAATATTGACCAAAAATTCGAAAATAAACCAATAATGCAGCTAGATAGATATTTTAATAGCAAATTCAGAGAGGTATTCCACTTTTAAATCGGGTAAACATTTCAAAAGGTTAAGCAGTGCTGGGATCTGGTCTCTTTTCTGCAAACCCATTTTTTGCAAATTTTGACAGGTCGGGGGTCATAAAAAATTACAAAATATTGACCAAAAATTCGAAAATAAACCAATGATGCAGCTAGATAGATATTTAAATAACAAATTCAGAGAGGTATTCCACTTTTAAATCGGGTAAAAATTTCAAAAGTTATGGGCTAAGCAGTGCTCGGATCTGGTCACTTTTCTGCAAACCCATTTTTTGCAAATTTTGACAGGTCGGGGGTCATAAAAAATTAAAAAATATTGACCAAAAATTCGAAAATAAACCAATAATGCAGCTAGATAGATATTTTAATAGCAAATTCAGAGAGGTATTCCACTTTTAAATCGGGTAAAAATTACAAAAGGTTTGGGATAAGCAGTGCTGCGATCTGGTCACTTTTCTGCAAACCCATTTTTTGCAAATTTTAACAAGTCGGGGGTCATAAAAAACTACAAAATATTGACCAAAAATTCGAAAATAAACCAATGATGTAGCTAGATAGATATTTTAATAACAAATTCAGAGAGGTATTCCACTTTTAAATCGGGTAAAAATTTCAAAAGTTTGGGCTAAGCAGTGCTGGGATCTGGTCACTTTTCTGCAAACCCATTTTTTGCAAATTTTGACAGGTCGGGGGTCATAAAAAATTACAAAATATTGACCAAAAATTCGAAAATAAACCAATAATGCAGCTAGATAGATATTTTAACAACAAATTCAGAGAGGTATTCCACTTTTAAATCGGGTAAAAATTTCAAAAGTTTGGGCTAAGCAGTGCTGGGATCTGGTCACTTTTCTGCAAACCCATTTTTTGCAAATTTTGACAGGTCGGGGGTCATAAAGAACTACAAAATATTGACCAAAAATTCGAAAATAAACCAATAATGCAGCTAGATAGATATTTTAATAACAAATTCAGAGAGGCATTCCACTTTTAAATCGGGTAAAAATTTCAAAAGTTATGGGCTAAGCAGTGCTGGGATCTGGTCACTTTTCTGCAAACCCATTTTTTGCAAATTTTGACAGGTCGGGGGTCATAAAAAACTACAAAATATTGACCAAAAATTCGAAAATAAACCAATAATGCAGCTAGATAGATATTTTAATAACAAATTCAGAGAGGTATTCCACTTTTAAATCGGGTAAAAATTTCAAAAGGTTTGGGCTAAGCAGTGCTGGGATCTGGTCACTTTTCTGCAAACCCATTTTTTGCAAATTTTGACAGGTCGGGGGTCATAAAAAATGACAAAATATTGACCAAAAATTCGAAAATAAACCAATAATGCAGCTAGATAGATATTTTAATAACAAATTCAGAGAGGTATTCCACTTTTAAATCGGGTAAAAATTTCAAAAGTTATGGGCTAAGCAGTGCTGGGATCTGGTCACTTTTCTGCAAACCCATTTTTTTGCAAATTTTGACAGGTCGGGGTCATAAAAAATTACAAAATATTGACCAAAAATTCGAAAATAAACCAATAATGCAGCTAGATAGATATTTTAACAACAAATTCAGAGAGGTATTCCACTTTTAAATCGGGTAAAAATTTCAAAAGTTTGGGCTAAGCAGTGCTGGGATCTTGTCACTTTTCTGCAAACCCATTTTTTGCAAATTTTGACAGGTCGGGGGTCATAAAAAATTACAAAATATTGACCAAAAATTCGAAAATAAACCAATAATGCAGCTAGATAGATATTTTAATAACAAATTCAGAGAGGTATTCCACTTTTAAATCGGGTAAAAATTTCAAAAGTTATGGGCTAAGCAGTGCTGGGATCTGGTCACTTTTCTGCAAACCCATTTTTTGCAAATTTTGACAGGTCGGGGGTCATAAAAAATTAAAAAATATTGACCAAAAATTCGAAAATAAACCAATAATGCAGCTAGATAGATATTTTAATAACAAATTCAGAGAGGTATTCCACTTTTAAATCGGGTAAAAATTTCAAAAGTTTGGGCTAAGCAGTGCTGGGATCTGGTCACTTTTCTGCAAACCCATTTTTTTGCAAATTTTGACAGGTCGGGGGTCATAAAAAACTACAAAATATTGACCAAAAATTCGAAAATAAACCAATAATGCAGCTAGATAGATATTTTAATAACAAATTCAGAGAGGTATTCCACTTTTAAATCGGGTAAAAATTTCAAAAGTTATGGGCTAAGCAGTGCTGGGATCTGGTCACTTTTCTGCAAACCCATTTTTTTGCAAATTTTGACAGGTCGGGGGTCATAAAAAACTACAAAATATTGACCAAAAATTCGAAAATAAACCAATAATGCAGCTAGATAGATATTTTAAAAACAAATTCAGAGAGGTATTCCACTTTTAAATCGGGTAAAAATTTCAAAAGTTTGGGCTAAGCAGTGCTGGGATCTGGTCACTTTTCTGCAAACCCATTTTTTGCAAATTTTGACAGGTCGGGGGACATAAAAAATTAAAAAATATTGACCAAAAATTCGAAAATAAACCAATAATGCAGCTAGATAGATATTTTAACAACAAATTCAGAGAGGTATTCCACTTTTAGATCGGGTAAAAATTTCAAAAGTTATGGGCTAAGCAGTGCTGGGATCTGGTCACTTTTCTACAAACCCATTTTTTTTGCAAATTTTGACAGGTCGGGGGTCATAAAAAATTACAAAATATTGACCAAAAATTCGAAAATAAACCAATAATGCAGCTAGATAGATATTCGAATAACAAATTCAGAGAGGTATTCCACTTTTAAGTCGGGGAAAAATTTCAAAAGTTATGGGCTAAGCAGTGCTGGGATCTGGTCACTTTTCTGCAAACCCATTTTTTTGCAAATTTTGACAGGTCGGGGGTCATAAAAAATTACAAAATATTGACCAAAAATTCGAAAATAAACCAATAATGCAGATAGATAGATATTTTAACAACAAATTCAGAGAGGTATTCCACTTTTAAATCGGGTAAAAATTTCAAAAGTTTGGGCTAAGCAGTGCTGGGATCTTGTCACTTTTCTGCAAACCCATTTTTTGCAAATTTTGACAGGTCGGGGGTCATAAAAAATTACAAAATATTGACCAAAAATTCGAAAATAAACCAATAATGCAGCTAGATAGATATTCGAATAACAAATTCAGAGAGGTATTCCACTTTTAAGTCGGGGAAAAATTTCAAAAGTTATGGGCTAAGCTGTGCTGGGATCTGGTCACTTTTCTGCAAACCCATTTTTTGCAAATTTTGACAGGTCGGGGGTCATAAAAAATTAAAAAATATTGACCAAAAATTCGAAAATAAACCAATAATGCAGCTAGATAGATATTCGAATAACAAATTCAGAGAGGTATTCCACTTTTAAATCGGGTAAAAATTTCAAAAGTTTGGGCTAAGCAGTGCTGGGATCTGGTCACTTTTCTGCAAACCCATTTTTTGCAAATTTTGACAGGACGGGGGTCATAAAAAATGACGAAACATTGACCAAAAATTCGAAAATAAACCAATGATGTAGCTAGATAGATATTTTAATAACAAATTCAGAGAGGCATTCCACTTTTAAATCGGGTAAAAATTTCAAAAGTTATGGGCTAAGCAGTGCTGGGATCTGGTCACTTTTCTGCAAACCCATTTTTTTGCAAATTTTGACAGGTCGGGGGTCATAAAAAATTACAAAATATTGACCAAAAATTCGAAAATAAACCAATAATGCAGCTAGATAGATATTTTAATAACAAATTCAGAGAGGTATTCCACTTTTAAATCGGGTAAAAATTTCAAAAGTTTGGGCTAAGCAGTGCTGGGTTCTGGTCACTTTTCTGCAAACCCATTTTTTGCAAATTTTGACAGGTCGGGGGTCATAAAAAACTACAAAATATTGACCAAAAATTCGAAAATAAACCAATAATGCAGCTAGATAGATATTTTAACAACAAATTCAGAGAGGTATTCCACTTTTAAATCGGGTAAAAATTTCAAAAGTTTGGGCTAAGCAGTGCTGGGATCTGGTCACTTTTCTGCAAACCCATTTTTTGCAAATTTTTACAGGTCGGGGGTCATAAAAATTACAAAATATTGACCAAAAATTCGAAAATAAACCAATAATGCAGCTAGATAGATATTCGAATAACAAATTCAGAGAGGTATTCCACTTTTAAATCGGGTAAAAATTTCAGAAGTTATGGGCTAAGCAGTGCTGGGATCTGGTTACTTTTCTGCAAACCCATTTTTTGCAAATTTTGACAGGTCGGGGGTCATAAAAAACTACAAAATATTGACCAAAAATTCGAAAATAAACCAATAATGCAGCTAGATAGATATTTTAACAACAAATTCAGAGAGGTATTCCACTTTTAAATCGGGTAAAAATTTCAAAAGTTTGGGCTAAGCAGTGCTGGGATCTGGTCACTTTTCTGCAAACCCATTTTTTGCAAATTTTGACAGGTCGGGGGTCATAAAAAACTACAAAATATTGACCAAAAATTCGAAAATAAACCAATAATGCAGCTAGATAGATATTCGAAAAACAAATTCAGAGAGGTATTCCACTTTTAAATCGGGTAAAAATTTCAAAAGTTTGGGCTAAGCAGTGCTGGGATCTGGTCACTTTTCTGCAAACCCATTTTTTGCAAATTTTGACAGGTCGGGGGACATAAAAAATTACAAAATATTGACCAAAAATTCGAAAATAAACCAATAATGCAGCTAGATAGATATTCGAATAACAAATTCAGAGAGGCATTCCACTTTTAAATCGGGTAAAAATTTCAAAAGTTATGGGCTAAGCAGTGCTGGGTTCTGGTCACTTTTCTGCAAACCCATTTTTTTTGCAAATTTTGACAGGTCGGGGGACATAAAAAACTACAAAATATTGACCAAAAATTCGAAAATAAACCAATAATGCAGCTAGATAGATATTTTAACAACAAATTCAGAGAGGTATTCCACTTTTAAATCGGGTAAAAATTTCAAAAGTTATGGGATAAGCAGTGCTGGGATCTGGTCACTTTTCTGCAACCCCATTTTTTTGCAAATTTTGACAGGTCGGGGGTCATAAAAAATTAAAAAATATTGACCAAAAATTCGAAAATAAAACCAATAATGCAGCTAGATAGATATTTTAATAACAAATTCAGAGAGGTATTCCACTTTTAAATCGGGTAAAAATTACAAAAGGTTTGGGATAAGCAGTGCTGCGATCTGGTCACTTTTCTGCAAACCCATTTTTTGCAAATTTTGACAGGTCGGGGGTCATAAAAAATTACAAAATATTGACCAAAAATTCGAAAATAAACCAATAATGCAGCTAGATAGATATTCGAATAACAAATTCAGAGAGGTATTCCACTTTTAAGTCGGGGAAAAATTTCAAAAGTTATGGGCTAAGCAGTGCTGGGTTCTGGTCACTTTTCTGCAAACCCATTTTTTTTGCAAATTTTGACAGGTCGGGGGTCATAAAAAATGACGAAACATTGACCAAAAATTCGAAAATAAACCAATAATGCAGCTAGATAGATATTCGAATAACAAATTCAGAGAGGTATTCCACTTTTAAGTCGGGGAAAAATTTCAAAAGTTATGGGCTAAGCAGTGCTGGGTTCTGGTCACTTTTCTGCAAACCCATTTTTTGCAAATTTTGACAGGTCGGGGGTCATAAAAAATTACAAAATATTGACCAAAAATTCGAAAATAAACCAATAATGCAGCTAGATAGATATTCGAATAACAAATTCAGAGAGGTATTCCACTTTTAAGTCGGGGAAAAATTTCAAAAGTTATGGGCTAAGCAGTGCTGGGATCTGGTCACTTTTCTGCAAACCCATTTTTTTGCAAATTTTGACAGGTCGGGGGTCATAAAAAATTACAAAATATTGACCAAAAATTCGAAAATAAACCAATAATGCAGATAGATAGATATTTTAACAACAAATTCAGAGAGGTATTCCACTTTTAAATCGGGTAAAAATTTCAAAAGTTTGGGCTAAGCAGTGCTGGGATCTTGTCACTTTTCTGCAAACCCATTTTTTGCAAATTTTGACAGGTCGGGGGTCATAAAAAATTACAAAATATTGACCAAAAATTCGAAAATAAACCAATAATGCAGCTAGATAGATATTCGAATAACAAATTCAGAGAGGTATTCCACTTTTAAGTCGGGGAAAAATTTCAAAAGTTATGGGCTAAGCAGTGCTGGGATCTGGTCACTTTTCTGCAAACCCATTTTTTGCAAATTTTGACAGGTCGGGGGTCATAAAAAATTACAAAATATTGACCAAGAATTCGAAAATAAACCAATAATGCAGCTAGATAGATATTCGAATAACAAATTCAGAGAGGTATTCCACTTTTAAATCGGGTAAAAATTTCAAAAGTTTGGGCTAAGCAGTGCTGGGATCTGGTCACTTTTCTGCAAACCCATTTTTTGCAAATTTTGACAGGTCGGGGGACATAAAAAACTACAAAATATTGACCAAAAATTCGAAAATAAACCAATAATGCAGCTAGATAGATATTTTAACAACAAATTCAGAGAGGTATTCCACTTTTAAATCGGGTAAAAATTACAAAAGGTTTGGGATAAGCAGTGCTGCGATCTGGTCACTTTTCTGCAAACCCATTTTTTGCAAATTTTGACAGGTCGGGGGGTCATAAAAAATTACAAAATATTGACCAAAAATTCGAAAATAAACCAATAATGCAGCTAGATAGATATTCGAATAACAAATTCAGAGAGGCATTCCACTTTTAAATCGGGTAAAAATTTCAAAAGTTATGGGCTAAGCAGTGCTGGGTTCTGGTCACTTTTCTGCAAACCCATTTTTTTTGCAAATTTTGACAGGTCGGGGGACATAAAAAACTACAAAATATTGACCAAAAATTCGAAAATAAACCAATAATGCAGCTAGATAGATATTTTAACAACAAATTCAGAGAGGTATTCCACTTTTAAATCGGGTAAAAATTTCAAAAACTATGGGATAAGCAGTGCTGGGATCTGGTCACTTTTCTGCAAACCCATTTTTTTGCAAATTTTGACAGGTCGGGGGTCATAAAAAATTAAAAAATATTGACCAAAAATTCGAAAATAAACCAATAATGCAGCTAGATAGATATTTTAACAACAAATTCAGAGAGGTATTCCACTTTTAAATCGGGTAAAAATTTCAAAAGGTTTGGGCTAAGCAGTGCTGGGATCTGGTCACTTTTCTGCAAACCCATTTTTTGCAAATTTTGACAGGTCGGGGGTCATAAAAAACTACAAAATATTGACCAAAAATTCGAAAATAAACCAATAATGCAGCTAGATAGATATTTTAACAACAAATTCAGAGAGGTATTCCACTTTTAAATCGGGTAAAAATTTCAAAAGTTTGGGCTAAGCAGTGCTGGGATCTTGTCACTTTTCTGCAAACCCATTTTTTGCAAATTTTGACAGGTCGGGGGTCATAAAAAATGACGAAACATTGACCAAAAATTCGAAAATAAACCAATGATGTAGCTAGATAGATATTTTAATAACAAATTCAGAGAGGCATTCCACTTTTAAATCGGGTAAAAATTTCAAAAGTTATGGGCTAAGCAGTGCTGGGATCTGGTCACTTTTCTGCAAACCCATTTTTTGCAAATTTTAACAGGTCGGGGGTCATAAAAAATGACGAAACATTGACCAAAAATTCGAAAATAAACCAATGATGTAGCTAGATAGATATTTTAATAACAAATTCAGAGAGGCATTCCACTTTTAAATCGGGTAAAAATTTCAAAAGTTATGGGCTAAGCAGTGCTGGGATCTGGTCACTTTTCTGCAAACCCATTTTTTTGCAAATTTTGACAGGTCGGGGGTCATAACAAATTACAAAATATTGACCA
>NW_025064802.1:0-13744 GCF_018152265.1 Drosophila ficusphila
TTATGGGCTAAGCAATGCTGGGATCAGGTCACTTTTCTGCAAACCCATTTTTTGCAAATTTTGACAGGTCGGGGTCAGTAAAAAATTACAAAATATTGACCAAAAATTCGAAAATAAACCAATGATGCAGCTAGATAGATATTCGAATAACAAATTCAGAGAGGTATTCCACTTTTAAATCGGGTAAAAATTTCAAAAGTTATGGGCTAAGCAGTGCTGGGATCAGGTCACTTTTCTGCAAACCCATTTTTTGCAAATTTTGACAGGTCGGGGGTCATAAAAAATTACAAAATATTGACCAAAAAATTCGAAAATAAACCAATGATGCAGCTAGATAGATATTTAAATAACAAATTCAGAGAGGTATTCCACTTTTAAATCGGGTAAAAATTTCAAAAGTTATGGGCTAAGCAGTGCTGGGATCAGGTCACTTTTTTGCAAACCCATTTTTTGCTAATTTTGACAGGTCGGGGGTCATAAAAAATTACAAAATATTGACCAAAAATTCGAAAATAAACCAATGATGCAGCTAGATAGATATTTTAATAACAAATTCAGAGAGGTATTCCACTTTTAAATCGGGTAAGAATTTCAAAAGTTATGGGCTAAGCAGTGCTGGGATCTGGTCACTTTTCTGCAAACCCATTTTTTGCAAATTTTGACAGGTCGGGGGTCATAAAAAATTACAAAATATTGACCAAAAATTCGAAAATAAACCAATAATGCAGCTAGATAGATATTTTAATAACAAACTCAGAGAGGTATTCCACTTTTAAGTCGGGTAAAAATTTCAAAAGTTATGGGCTAAGCAGTGCTGGGATCAGGTCACTTTTCTGCAAACCCATTTTTTGCAAATTTTGACAGGTCGGGGGTCGTAAAGAATGACGAAACATTGCCCAAAAATTCGAAAATAAACCAATAATGCAGCTAGATAGATATTCGAATAACAAATTCAGAGAGGTATTCCACTTTTAAATCGGGTAAAAATTTCAAAAGTTTGGGCTAAGCAGTGCTGGGATCTGGTCACTTTTCTGCAAACCCATTTTTTGCAAATTTTGACAGGTCGGGGGGTCATAAAAAATGAAGAAACATTGACCAAAAATTCGAAAATAAACCAATGATGTAGCTAGATAGATATTTTAATAACAAATTCAGAGAGGTATTCCACTTTTAAATCGGGTAAAAATTTCAAAAGTTATGGGATAAGCAGTGCTGGGATCTGGTCACTTTTCTGCAAACCCATTTTTTATTTCAAATTTTGACAGGTCGGGGGTCATAAAAAATTACAAAATATTGACCAAAAATTCGAAAATAAACCAATAATGCAGCTAGATAGATATTTTAACAACAAATTCAGAGAGGTATTCCACTTTTAAATCGGGTAAAAATTTCAAAAGTTTGGGCTAAGCAGTGCTGGGATCTGGTCACTTTTCTGCAAACCCATTTTTTGCAAATTTTGACAGGTCGGGGGGTCATAAAAAATTACAAAATATTGACCAAAAATTCGAAAATAAACCAATAATGCAGCTAGATAGATATTTTAATAACAAATTCAGAGAGGTATTCCACTTTTAAATCGGGTAAAAATTTCAAAAGTTTGGGCTAAGCAGTGCTGGGATCTGGTCACTTTTCTGCAAACCCATTTTTTGCAAATTTTGACAGGTCGGGGGTCATAAAAAACTACAAAATATTGACCAAAAATTCGAAAATAAACCAATAATGCAGCTAGATAGATATTCGAATAACAAATTCAGAGAGGTATTCCACTTTGAAATCGGGTAAAAATTTCACATGTTATGGGCTAAGCAGTGCTGGGATCTGGTCACTTTTCTGCAAACCCATTTTTGTGCAAATTTTGACAGGTCGGGGGTCATAAAAAATTACAAAATATTGACCAAAAATTCGAAAATAAACCAATAATGCAGCTAGATAGATATTTTAACAACAAATTCAGAGAGGTATTCCACTTTTAAATCGGGTAAAAATTTCAAAAGTTTGGGCTAAGCAGTGCTGGGATCTTGTCACTTTTCTGCAAACCCATTTTTTGCAAATTTTGACAGGTCGGGGGTCATAAAAAATTACAAAATATTGACCAAAAATTCGAAAATAAACCAATAATGCAGCTAGATAGATATTTTAACAACAAATTCAGAGAGGTATTCCACTTTTAAATCGGGTAAAAATTTCAAAAGGTTTGGAATAAGCAGTGCTTGGATCTGGTCACTTTTCTGCAAACCCATTTTTTGCAAATTTTGACAGGTCGGGGGTCATAAAAAATTACAAAATATTGACCAAAAATTCGAAAATAAACCAATAATGCAGCTAGATAGATATTTTAATAACAAATTCAGAGAGGTATTCCACTTTTAAATCGGGTAAAAATTTCAAAAGTTATGGGCTAAGCAGTGCTGGGATCTGATCACTTTTCTGCAAACCCATTTTTTGCAAATTTTGACAGGTCGGGGGTCATAAAAAATGACGAAACATTGACCAAAAATTCGAAAATAAACCAATAATGCAGCTAGATAGATATTCGAATAACAAATTCAGAGAGGTATTCCACTTTTAAATCGGGTAAAAATTTCACATGTTATGGGCTAAGCAGTGCTGGGATCTGGTCACTTTTCTGCAAACCCATTTTTTGCAAATTTTGACAGGTCGGGGGTCATAAAAAACTACAAAATATTGACCAAAAATTCGAAAATAAACCAATAATGCAGCTAGATAGATATTCGAATAACAAATTCAGAGAGGTATTCCACTTTTAAATCGGGTAAAAATTTCAAAAGTTATGGGCTAAGCAGTGCTGGGATCTGATCACTTTTCTGCAAACCCATTTTTTGCAAATTTTGACAGGTCGGGGGTCATAAAAAATGACGAAACATTGACCAAAAATTCGAAAATAAACCAATAATGCAGCTAGATAGATATTCGAATAACAAATTCAGAGAGGTATTCCACTTTGAAATCGGGTAAAAATTTCACATGTTATGGGCTAAGCAGTGCTGGGATCTGGTCACTTTTCTGCAAACCCATTTTTTGCAAATTTTGACAGGTCGGGGGTCATAAAAAATTACAAAATATTGACCAAAAATTCGAAAATAAACCAATAATGCAGCTAGATAGATATTTTAACAACAAATTCAGAGAGGTATTCCACTTTTAAATCGGGTAAAAATTTCAAAAGTTTGGGCTAAGCAGTGCTGGGATCTTGTCACTTTTCTGCAAACCCATTTTTTGCAAATTTTGACAGGTCGGGGGTCATAAAAAATTACAAAATATTGACCAAAAATTCGAAAATAAACCAATAATGCAGCTAGATAGATATTTTAACAACAAATTCAGAGAGGTATTCCACTTTTAAATCGGGTAAAAATTTCAAAAGGTTTGGAATAAGCAGTGCTTGGATCTGGTCACTTTTCTGCAAACCCATTTTTTGCAAATTTTGACAGGTCGGGGGTCATAAAAAATTACAAAATATTGACCAAAAATTCGAAAATAAACCAATAATGCAGCTAGATAGATATTTTAATAACAAATTCAGAGAGGTATTCCACTTTTAAATCGGGTAAAAATTTCAAAAGTTATGGGCTAAGCAGTGCTGGGATCTGATCACTTTTCTGCAAACCCATTTTTTGCAAATTTTGACAGGTCGGGGGTCATAAAAAATGACGAAACATTGACCAAAAATTCGAAAATAAACCAATAATGCAGCTAGATAGATATTCGAATAACAAATTCAGAGAGGTATTCCACTTTTAAATCGGGTAAAAATTTCACATGTTATGGGCTAAGCAGTGCTGGGATCTGGTCACTTTTCTGCAAACCCATTTTTTGCAAATTTTGACAGGTCGGGGGTCATAAAAAACTACAAAATATTGACCAAAAATTCGAAAATAAACCAATAATGCAGCTAGATAGATATTCGAATAACAAATTCAGAGAGGTATTCCACTTTTAAATCGGGTAAAAATTTCAAAAGTTTGGGCTAAGCAGTGCTGGGATCTGGTCACTTTTCTGCAAACCCATTTTTTGCAAATTTTGACAGGTCGGGGGTCATAAAAAATGACGAAACATTGACCAAAAATTCGAAAATAAACCAATGATGTAGCTAGATAGATATTTTAATAACAAATTCAGAGAGGCATTCCACTTTTAATACGGGTAAAAATTTCAAAAGTTATGGGCTAAGCAGTGCTGGGATCTGGTCACTTTTCTGCAAACCCTGGGGGTCATAAAAAACTACAAAATATTGACCAAAAATTCGAAAATAAACCAATAATGTAGCTAGATAGATATTTTAATAACAAATTCAGAGAGGCATTCCACTTTTAAATCGGGTAAAAATTTCAAAAGTTATGGGATAAGCAGTGCTGGGATCTGATCACTTTTCTGCAAACCCATTTTTTTGCAAATTTTGACAGGTCGGGGGTCATAAAAAATTACAAAATATTGACCAAAAATTCGAAAATAAACCAATAATGCAGCTAGATAGATATTTTAATAACAAATTCAGAGAGGTATTCCATTTTTAAATCGGGTAAAAATTTCAAAAGTTTGGGCTAAGCAGTGCTGGGATCTGGTCACTTTTCTGCAAACCCATTTTTTGCAAATTTTGACAGGTCGGGGGGTCATAAAACATTAAAAAATATTGACCAAAAATTCGAAAATAAACCAATAATGCAGCTAGATAGATATTTTAATAGCAAATTCAGAGAGGTATTCCACTTTTAAATCGGGTAAAAATTTCAAAAGGTTTGGGATAACCAGAGCTGGGATCTGGTCACTTTTCTGCAAACCCATTTTTTGGAAAATTTAACAAGTCGGGGGTCATAAAAAACTACAAAATATTGACCAAAAATTCGAAAATAAACCAATAATGCAGCTAGATAGATATTTTAACAACAAATTCAGAGAGGCATTCCACTTTTAAATCGGGTAAAAATTTCAAAAGTTATGGGATAAGCAGTGCTGGGATCTGGTCACTTTTCTGCAAACCCATTTTTTTGCAAATTTTGACAGGTCGGGGGTCATAAAAAATTACAAAATATTGACCAAAAATTCGAAAATAAACCAATAATGCAGCTAGATAGATATTTTAACAACAAATTCAGAGAGGTATTCCACTTTTTAATCGGGTAAAAATTTCAAAAGTTATGGGATAAGCAGTGCTGGGATCTGGTCACTTTTCTGCAAAACCCATTTTTTGCAAATTTTGACAGGTCGGGGGTCATAAAAAATTAAAAAATATTGACCAAAAATTCGAAAATAAACCAATAATGCAGCTAGATAGATATTTGAATAACAAATTCAGAGAGGTATTCCACTTTTAAATCGGGTAAAAAATTTCAAAAGGTTTGGGATAAGCAGTGCTGGGATCTGGTCACTTTTCTGCAAACCCATTTTTTGCAAATTTTAACAAGTCGGGGGTCATAAAAAATTACAAAATATTGACCAAAAAATTCGAAAATAAACCAATAATGCAGCTAGATAGATATTCGAATAACAAATTCAGAGAGGTATTCCACTTTTAAATCGGGTAAAAATTTCAAAAGTTATGGGCTAAGCAGTGCTGGGATCTGGTCACTTTTCTGCAAACCCATTTTTTGCAAATTTTGACAGGTCGGGGGTCATAAAAAATGACGAAACATTGACCAAAAATTCGAAAATAAACCAATGATGTAGCTAGATAGATAGTTTAATAACAAATTCAGAGAGGTATTCCACTTTTAAATCGGGTAAAAATTTCAAAAGTTATGGGCTAAGCAGTGCTGGGATCTGGTCACTTTTCTGCAAACCCATTTTTTGCAAATTTTGACAGGTCGGGGGACATAAAAAATTAAAAAATATTGACCAAAAATTCGAAAATAAACCAATAATGCAGCTAGATAGATATTTTAATAGCAAATTCAGAGAGGTATTCCACTTTTAAATCGGTTAAAAATTTCAAAAGGTTTGGGATAAGCAGTGCTGGGATCTGGTCACTTTTCTGCAAACCCATTTTTTGCAAATTTTAACAAGTCGGGGGTCATAAAAAACTACAAAATATTGACCAAAAATTCGAAAATAAACCAATAATGCAGCTAGATAGATATTTTAATAACAAATTCAGAGAGGTATTCCACTTTTAAATCGGGTAAAAATTTCAAAAGTTATGGGCTAAGCAGTGCTGGGTTCTGGTCACTTTTCTGCAAACCCATTTTTTGCAAATTTTGACAGGTCGGGGGTCATAAAAAATTACAAAATATTGACCAAAAATTCGAAAATAAACCAATAATGCAGCTAGATAGATATTTTAATAACAAATTCAGAGAGGCATTCCACTTTTTTAATCGGGTAAAAATTTCAAAAGTTATGGGATAAGCAGTGCTGGGATCTGGTCACTTTTCTGCAAACCCATTTTTTTGCAAATTTTGACAGGTCATAAAAAATTACAAAATATTGACCAAAAATTCGAAAATGAACCAATAATGCAGCTAGATAGATATATTAACAACAAATTCAGAGAGGCATTCCACTTTTAAATCGGGTAAAAATTTCAAAAGTTATGGGCTAAGCAGTGCTGGGATCTGGTCACTTTTCTGCAAACCCATTTTTTGCAAATTTTGACAGGTCGGGGGTCATAAAAAATTACAAAATATTGACCAAAAATTCGAAAATAAACCAATAATGCAGCTAGATAGATATTTTAACAACAAATTCAGAGAGGTATTCCACTTTTAAATCGGGTAAAAATTTCAAAAGTTATGGGCTAAGCAGTGCTGGGTTCTGGTCACTTTTCTGCAAACCCATTTTTTGCAAATTTTGACAGGTCGGGGGTCATAAAAAATTACAAAATATTGACCAAAAATTCGAAAATAAACCAATAATGCAGCTAGATAGATATTCGAATAACAAATTCAGAGAGGTATTCCACTTTTAAATCGGGTAAAAATTTCAAAAGTTATGGGCTAAGCAGTGCTGGGATCTTGTCACTTTTCTGCAAACCCATTTTTTGCAAATTTTGACAGGTCGGGGGTCATAAAAAATTACAAAATATTGACCAAAAATTCGAAAATAAACCAATAATGCAGCTAGATAGATATTCGAATAACAAATTCAGAGAGGTATTCCACTTTAAAATCGGGTAAAAATTTCACATGTTATGGGCTAAGCAGTGCTGGGATCTGGTCACTTTTCTGTAAACCCATTTTTGTGCAAATTTTGACAGGTCGGGGGTCATAAAAAATTACAAAATATTGACCAAAAATTCGAAAATAAACCAATAATGCAGATAGATAGATATGTTAACAACAAATTCAGAGAAGTATTCCACTTTTAAATCGGGTAAAAATTTCAAAAGTTATGGGCTAAGCAGTGCTGGGATCTTGTCACTTTTCTGCAAACCCATTTTTTGCAAATTTTGACAGGTCGGGGGTCATAAAAAACTACAAAATATTGACCAAAAATTCGAAAATAAACCAATGATGTAGCTAGATAGATATTTTAATAACAAATTCAGAGAGGCATTCCACTTTTAAATCGGGTAAAAATTTCAAAAGTTATGGGCTAAGCAGTGCTGGGTTCTGGTCACTTTTCTGCAAACCCATTTTTTGAAAATTTTGACAGGTCGGGGGTCATAAAAAATTACAAAATATTGACCAAAAATTCGAAAATAAACCAATAATGCAGCTAGATAGATATTCGAATAACAAATTCAGAGAGGTATTCCACTTTAACCCTTTACATGGTGGTGATGCATATCTGCATCATACCGTTCAAATTCAATTATTTTTCAACGGGCATTGCAAAACTGTCTGAAATCTTTTTAATGCAGTTCAGAAACTTTCGTTTTTTATATAACAAGTGTTAGTCAGTCAGAATTCTGTCCAATACTCAACAGCTGATTACTTTTCTCGCCAATTTGGTAAATGTGGAAATCTGAATTGGTTGTGCAGTTTCTCATCCAAATATAAATAACAAAAAAAAATGTGTAGTTGATTTAATTTATATTTTTAAACAAGTAAATATTATATTTAGCTATATCTTGTCGAGTTTTTGTGTTTCTTGCATTATAATACGAATAAATCAACAATTTCGCTTTGTTGCAGATATGCATCAAAGTAGCTTAACACATAAAAAAATACTGCAAATTGTACGAACTTCACTGGATTCTCCCAAACGGAGTGCAAAAAATGTGTAGTTTTTTTATGTTTAAAAAAAAAAAATAATTGCTTTAAAAAATTTAATTTAAATTGACATATTTAAAATATAAATTACTATATTTTAATATTGAATGAATGTTATTATCTTTCTAAAACACATATTAAAAAAATTTTCCTTATAAGACCTTTTGATGCAGAAATGCATCACACCCCTTTTGTAAAAAAAATTAGGTAAAACCAAAAAAAAATTAAAAAACTAAAAAGAAGTGTATTTTTTATTTTCACTTATCTACCAAACAAAAAAAAAATTAAGAAAATCGGAGTTATTGCCATGTAAAGGGTTAAAATCGGGTAAAAATTTCACATGTTATGGGCTAAGCAGTGCTGGGATCTGGTCACTTTTCTGTAAACCCATTTTTGTGCAAATTTTGACAGGTCGGGGGTCATAAAAAATTACAAAATATTGACCAAAAATTCGAAAATAAACCAATAATGCAGATAGATAGATATGTTAACAACAAATTCAGAGAAGTATTCCACTTTTAAATCGGGTAAAAATTTCAAAAGTTTGGGCTAAGCAGTGCTGGGATCTTGTCACTTTTCTGCAAACCCATTTTTTGCAAATTTTGACAGGTCGGGGGTCATAAAAAACTACAAAATATTGACCAAAAATTCGAAAATAAACCAATGATGTAGCTAGATAGATATTTTAATAACAAATTCAGAGAGGCATTCCACTTTTAAATCGGGTAAAAATTTCAAAAGTTATGGGATAAGCAGTGCTGGGATCTGGTCACTTTTCTGCAAACCCATTTTTTTTGCAAATTTTGACAGGTCGGGGGTCATAAAAAATTACAAAATATTGACCAAAAATTCGAAAATAAACCAATAATGCAGCTAGATAGATATTTTAATAACAAATTCAGAGAGGCATTCCACTTTTAAATCGGGTAAAAATTTCAAAAGTTATGGGATAAGCAGTGCTGGGATCTGGTCACTTTTCTGCAAACCCATTTTTTTTGCAAATTTTGACAGGTCGGGGGTCATAAAAAATTACAAAATATTGACCAAAAATTCGAAAATAAACCAATAATGCAGCTAGATAGATATTTTAATAACAAATTCAGAGAGGTATTCCACTTTTAAATCGGGTAAAAATTTCAAAAGTTTGGGCTAAGCAGTGCTGGGATCTGGTCACTTTTCTGCAAACCCATTTTTTGCAAATTTTGACAGGTCGGGGGTCATAAAAAATGACGAAACATTGACCAAAAAATTCGAAAATAAACCAATGATGTAGCTAGATAGATATTCGAATAACAAATTCAGAGAGGCATTCCACTTTTAAATCGGGTAAAAATTTCAAAAGTTATGGGATAAGCAGTGCTGGGATCTGGTCACTTTTCTGCAAACCCATTTTTTTTGCAAATTTTGACAGGTCGGGGGTCATAAAAAATTACAAAATATTGACCAAAAATTCGAAAATAAACCAATAATGCAGCTAGATAGATATTTTAACAACAAATTCAGAGAGGTATTCCACTTTTAAATCGGGTAAAAATTTCAAAAGTTTGGGCTAAGCAGTGCTGGGATTTTGTCACTTTTCTGCAAACCCATTTTTTTGCAAATTTTGACAGGTCGAGGGTCATAAAAAATTACAAAATATTGACCAAAAATTCGAAAATAAACCAATAATGCAGCTAGATAGATATTTTAACAACAAATTCAGAGAGGTATTCCACTTTTAAATCGGGTAAAAATTTCAAAAGTTATGGGCTAAGCAGCGCTGGGATCTGGTCAGTTTTCTGCAAACCCATTTTTGCAAATTTTGACAGGTCGGGGGACATAAAAAATTAAAAAATATTGACCAAAAATTCGAAAATAAACCAATAATGCAGCTAGATAGATATTTTAATAGCAAATTCAGAGAGGTATTCCACTTTTAAATCGGTTAAAAATTTCAAAAGGTTTGGGATAAGCAGTGCTGGGATCTGGTCACTTTTCTGCAAACCCATTTTTTGCAAATTTTAACAAGTCGGGGGGTCATAAAAAACTACAAAATATTGACCAAAAATTCGAAAATAAACCAATAATGCAGCTAGATAGATATTTTAATAACAAATTCAGAGAGGTATTCCACTTTTAAATCGGGTAAAAATTTCAAAAGTTATGGGCTAAGCAGTGCTGGGTTCTGGTCACTTTTCTGCAAACCCATTTTTTGCAAATTTTGACAGGTCGGGGGTCATAAAAAATTACAAAATATTGACCAAAAATTCGAAAATAAACCAATAATGCAGCTAGATAGATATTCGAATAACAAATTCAGAGAGGTATTCCACTTTTAAATCGGGTAAAAATTTCAAAAGTTTGGGCTAAGCAGTGCTGGGATCTGGTCACTTTTCTGCAAACCCATTTTTTTGCAAATTTTGACAGGTCGGGGGTCATAAAAAATGACGAAACATTGACCAAAAATTCGAAAATAAACCAATGATGTAGCTAGATAGATATTTTAATAACAAATTCAGAGAGGCATTCCACTTTTAAATCGGGTAAAAATTTCAAAAGTTATGGGATAAGCAGTGCTGGGATCTGGTCACTTTTCTGCAAACCCATTTTTTTGCAAATTTTGACAGGGTCATAAAAAATTACAAAATATTGACCAAAAATTCGAAAATAAACCAATAATGCAGCTAGATAGATATTTTAACAACAAATTCAGAGAGGTATTCCACTTTTAAATCGGGTAAAAATTTCAAAAGTTTGGGCTAAGCAGTGCTGGGATCTGGTCACTTTTCTGCAAACCCATTTTTTGCAAATTTTGACAGGTCGGGGTCATAAAAAATGACGAAACATTGACCAAAAATTCGAAAATAAACCAATGATGTAGCTAGATAGATATTTTAATAACAAATTCAGAGAGGCATTCCACTTTTAAATCGGGTAAAATTTCAAAAGTTATGGGATAAGCAGTGCTGGGATCTGGTCACTTTTCTGCAAACCCATTTTTTTGCAAATTTTGACAGGTCGGGGTCATAAAAAATTACAAAATATTGACCAAAAATTCGAAAATGAACCAATAATGCAGCTAGATAGATATTTTAACAACAAATTCAGAGAGGCATTCCACTTTTAAATCGGGTAAAAATTTCAAAAGTTATGGGCTAAGCAGTGCTGGGATCTGGTCACTTTTCTGCAAACACATTTTTTGCAAATCTTGACAGGTCGGGGGTCATAAAAAAATTACAAAATATTGACCAAAAATTCGAAAATAAACCAATAATGCAGCTAGATAGATATTTTAACAACAAATTCAAGAGAGGTATTCCACTTTTTAAATCGGGTAAAAATTTCAAAAGTTATGGGCTAAGCAGTGCTGGGTTCTGGTCACTTTTCTGCAAACCCATTTTTTGCAAATTTTGACAGGTCGGGGGGTTATAAAAATTACAAAATATTGACCAAAAATTCGAAAAATAAACCAATAATGCAGCTAGATAGATATTCGAATAACAAATTCAGAGAGGTATTCCACTTTTAAATCGGGTAAAAATTTCAAAAGTTATGGGCTAAGCAGTGCTGGGTTCTGGTCACTTTTCTGCAAACCCATTTTTTGAAAATTTTGACAGGTCGGGGGTCATAAAAAATTACAAAATATTGGCCAAAAAATTCAGAAAATAAACCAATAATGCAGCTAGATAGATATTTTAACAACAAATTCAGAGAGGTATTCCACTTTTAAGTCGGGTAAAAATTTCACATGTTATGGGCTAAGCAGTGCTGGGATCTGGTCACTTTTCTGTAAACCCATTTTGTGCAAATTTTGACAGGTCGGGGGTCATAAAAAATGACGAAACATTGACCAAAAATTCGAAAATAAACCAATAATGCAGATAGATAGATATGTTAACAACAAATTCAGAGAAGTATTCCACTTTTAAATCGGGTAAAAATTTCAAAAGTTTGGGCTAAGCAGTGCTGGGATCTTGTCACTTTTCTGCAAACCCATTTTTTGCAAATTTTGACAGGTCGGGGGTCACAAAAAACTACAAAATATTGACCAAAAATTCGAAAATAAACCAATGATGTAGCTAGATAGATATTTTAATAACAAATTCAGAGAGGCATTCCACTTTTAAATCGGGTAAAAATTTCAAAAGTTATGGGATAAGCAGTGCTGGGATCTGGTCACTTTTCTGCAAACCCATTTTTTTGCAAATTTTGACAGGTCGGGGGTCATAAAAATTACAAAATATTGACCAAAAATTCGAAAAATAAACCAATAATGCAGCTAGATAGATATTTTAATAACAAATTCAGAGAGGTATTCCACTTTTAAATCGGGTAAAAATTTCAAAAGTTTGAGCTAAGCAGTGCTGGGATCTTGTCACTTTTCTGCAAACCCATTTTTTGCAAATTTTGACAGGTCGGGGGACATAAAAAATTACAAAATATTGACCAAAAATTCGAAAATAAACCAATAATGCAGCTAGATAGATATTCGAATAGCAAATTCAGAGAGGTATTCCACTTTTAAATCGGGTAAAAATTTCAAAAGTTATGGGCTAAGCAGCGCTGGGATCTGGTCACTTTTCTGCAAACCCATTTTTGCAAATTTTGACAGGTCGGGGGGACATAAAAAATTACAAAATATTGACCAAAAATTCTGAAAATAAACCAATAATGCAGCTAGATAGATATTCGAATAACAAATTCAGAGAGGTATTCCACTTTTAAATCGGTTAAGAATTTCAAAAGGTTTGGGTTAAGCAGTGCTGGGATCTGGTCACTTTTCTGCAAACCCATTTTTTGCAAATTTTAACAAGTCGGGGGTCATAAAAAACTACAAAATATTGACCAAAAATCCGAAAATAAACCAATAATGCAGCTAGATAGATATTTTAATTAACAAATTCAGAGAGGTATTCCACTTTTAAATCGGGTAAAAATTTCAAAAGTTATGGGCTAAGTAGTGCTGGGATCTTGTCACTTTTCTGCAAACCCATTTTTTGCAAATTTTGTCAGGTCGGGGTCATAAAAAATTACAAAATATTGACCAAAAATCTGAAAATGAACCAATAATGCAGCTAGATAGATATTTTAACAACAAATTCAGAGAGGCATTCCACTTTTAAATCGGGTAAAAATTTCAAAAGTTATGGGCTAAGCAGTGCTGGGATCTGGTCACTTTTTCTGCAAACCCATTTTTTGCAAATCTGACAGGTCTGGGTCATAAAAATTACAAAATGCATTGACCAAAAATCCGAAAATAAACCAATAATGCAGCTAGATAGATATTTTAACAACAAATTCAGTGAGGTATTCCACTTTTAAATCGGGTAAAAATTTCAAAAGTTTGGGCTAAGCAGTGCTGATCTTCTACTTTTTCTGGCAACCCATTTTTCCAAATTTTACAGGTCGGGGGCCACTAAAAATTAAAAACATTGACCAAAAATTCGAAAATAAACCAATGATGTAGCTAGATAGATATTTTAATAACAATCAGAGAGGCATTCCACTTTTTAAATCGGGTAAAAATTTCAAAAGTTATGGGCTAAGCAGTGTGGATCTGGTCACTTTTCTGCAAACACATTTTTTGCAAATCTTGA
>NW_025064803.1:0-8822 GCF_018152265.1 Drosophila ficusphila
ATAATAATACAAACGGAATTAAGACATTCACAGAGATTTAAGTTAAAAAGAAATCGACAAAATAAAAACAAAGTATACGATCAAGCCACAAGCTCATCCAAATAGGCTTGCGAGGTCTTTAACCTGGAACTCTAGCCATAAACGACTCCGGCGAAGAGATCTCCCATCCAGCAACAATAGCTAGGACCGTTCATCTTCTAAAAACTTAATTTTGACTAATTTAATATATGTATTTGGCTAAGATTTGAATACTTGTCGTAAGACTCGAAAAATAAAACACCATAATTAAAAAAAAATATATATACATATACTCCCTTGATCAAAAAGTTCCCGACTTTTATTAATAAAATCAAAAATACAAAGTAATTCATCAAAATCAATATTGTCCCCTTCAAAGTACTCCCCATCGACTGCAACGCACTTATGCCAGCGCTTGATCCAATCCTCAAAACACTTTTTAAAGTCAGCTCGCGGTATGGCCATCAGATCCATCTTCGATTTTTCCATGATCTCATCTCGGCTGCTGTAACGCGTTCCGCGGAGCTGTTTTTGAAGTCGACTGAACAGGTAAAAGTCGCAGGGAGCCAAATCCGGTAAATTCGGTGGTTGTTGGATGGTATTGGTGCTGTTTTTAGCCAAATGGTCACGGATAATTAAGGCGTTTTTTGTATGAAATTCAGTTCTTTTGGCACCAACTTTGCAGCGATGAGTCTGAAACCCAAATCATTAGCCAAAATATCTTGAACGGTTCCAAAAGCAATGTCCAACTCCTCTGCCATCTCTCTAATAGTCAATTTGCGGTTTATGGCGAAACACTTCTCCAACATTTCCAAAGTAGTCAGAACACAGAACACATTTTTAACACAAAATTAAATGCAAATTCGTTGCTCTTGTTTTCTATCCATTTTTTAAAATCTAAAAAATCGAAGACACGCTCAAAGGTTAATGTAAATAACACAACGTAACTTTGACAAATGTCAATCGATGACGCTGAAAATTGGTGGGAATATAAACAACAGTTCTACCAATTTATTGAAATCGTTTGACTGGGAGCGCCAGACGGTGGCAAAGTCGGGAACTTTTTGATCAAGGGAGTATTACTAGTTTCAGGGGTAAGTGCGAAAAAATGTGTTTATTTTTCTTTGTTAGTTTTTTCTGGAGACGCTTTTTATTGAATATATATTAGGTTGTCAAAAAAGTCTTGCGGTATTTCCGCTAGGTGTCTTTGCAAGCGCGTAGCTCTAGTTTTATTCGTCGCATCGGTTCACGCTAGAACGGATACGGGTGCCACACGACTTGACGCAAAAAAAAATATTTTTAACCGAATGGATGCATGCGAATTGCTTCTGAATTGCAACAAAATCGACCCGTTTTTGAAGGGGATGGTGACTGGCGATGAAAAGTGGGTCACATACGACAACGTGAAGCGTAAACGGTCGTGGTAGAAAAGCGGTGAAGCTGCCCAGACGGTGGCCAAGCCTTCTTCTTTGTGTTTGGTGGGATTGACAGGGAATCATCCACTATGAGCTGCTCCCCTATGGCCAAACGCTCAATTCGGACCTGTACTGCCAACAACTGGACCGCTTGCAAGTTTGTTTTTGCCAATAGGGAAGCAAGCTTCTATAAGAGGGGCATTATGAAGTTGGCATCTCGTTGGGAATTCGTCATCGAACAAAACGGCGAATATTTGACTTAAGGAAGGTTCTCACCTTGTGTCAAAAAAAATCGATATTTTTGGATAATCCTATTTCATTAGTTAAAAGAAATAATTAGGAACATTTAAAAAAAATTTGATGACGATTGGTTAATCCCAACGCCTTCAATCACTCCCGTAAGGCTTCAAAAGACCGTTGCTTGACATGTGCTCCATGTAAAGGCCTTTAACTCTTGTAATTTTTCAAATTTTTATTTGAAATTTTTTTGAGCACATTTTTGGAGCATATCTATACGATAAGCCAAAAAAATAGATTTTTTTTCCGCACAAGGTGAGAACCTGCCTTAACCCTTTATATGGCAATAACACCAATTTTCTTGATTTTTTATTGTTTGGTAGATAAGTGAAAATAAAAAATACACTTCTTTTTATTTTTTTAATTTTTTTGGTTTTACCTTATTTTTTTTATGTGTAAAGCTATTTTAATGCATATCTGCAACAAGGCAAAATTGTTGATTTATTCGTATTATAATGCAACAAACACAAAAACTCGAAAATATATAACTAAATATAATTTTTACCTGTTTATAAATATAAATTAAATTAACTATACATTTTTTTTTTATATTTATATTTGGATGAGAAACTGCACAACCAGTTCAGATTTCCATATTCACCAAATTGGCGGGAAAAGTAATCATCTGTTGAGTATTGGACAGAATTTTGAGTGACTAACACTTGTTATATAAAAAACGAAAGTTTCTGAACTCCATCAAAAAGATTTCAGACAGTTTTGCAACGCCCGTTGAAAAATAAATGAATTTGAACGGTATGTTGCAGATATGCATCACGGCCATATAAAGGGTTAAATCGCATTATTATAACTAATTTTATGAACAATTGAAAATTCAATAAAAATACTGAAAGATTTTTTTGACAACCTTATATTACAGTAGCAGCAAATGGATTTGTCCATTAAATGTTTCGTTGGACGAAGAATCAATCATACGAAGCTGCAGGCATGTGTAGATTGACCACTAGCTCTGTCTCTTTTACTCATTCACTATGAAGAAATTTATGAAGCTTCTTCACTCCACCCGGGAGCTTAGGGCCTCTTCAATTTTTGTAGGGGATTCATTAATCTTTGGTTTTCGATCGTGCTAGTGATTAGCCAGTAGCGATCAAGAATATATTTATTATTTATGGGGTCCGAGTTGTTTACTTCACTGCGTTGCAAACTTTCCTGACTGAAAGTATAACCAAAATTACTCCAAAATTTAATGTCCGTTTAAAATTTAGTGATTTGAAACTTTGTCAATGCAGTGTCAGCGTGGTAAATTTACATTTAAACACTTACATTAAGATTACTAACAAATATATTTGCTTTAGCTGAGTCTGCTTTAGGGTATCCAAATTGTAATGCTTATTTTTGTATCATTTATTAAGTTACAAAATTTTTTACAAATTTAACAGAAGCCTATCTACCATTATATAAATCTATCTTAAGATTGAGCACTTTGGTACACATATATAGTAGTGAATGTCATCGTAAAATTCACTTTCACGAAACTTCTAATACATCTTATATGGAAATTTACAACATAAAACTTTTAAACGATTTCCATGTGTCCATTAAATGTATCGATGAATACAGTATAAATAATAGATATTTAAAACTAAAAGGAATTTGTCGTTTGACTAAGAACTTACAATTTAGGCAAGTCATACCGCCTTTCATGTCAAGAAAAAAATCCAGTTACACAAATCCTTTTTGGTTGCCAAGAGAGCCGTAACTTTTAACATAAAGTGGATTTGACATTACAAATGTTTATATTATATTAGCTTGTTTTGTTTGGGCTTTTGTCTTCCCGTAATATATTAACGATGTTTACGTATTTTATTTATATTGGTTATTGACTTAGGTGTCTACTTCTATAAGTCTCTTGTATCTTATCTGACAATTGCAATTGATTTTAAACCTTATTTTAATCTTTGTTCCCTTTAAATGTCTGACTAAGCTGTTTTTTTGTGCCCATTTTCCACGGACAATGGCTGTAAGCTTGCATAATGGCGGCTTCTGGCATCGTCTGAAAAACTTTGTTGTTTTTGGGCCTGCTCCAGGCGCACCTTGTATGTATAAAGGGATTGTAAGGGAACGTGCAAGAGCTCAACGATTTGTGTAAAGTCTACAACTGCAAAAAAAAAGTCAATATTTTCAACAATATTTTCATCGGTCATCCCTTACCATCATCTGCAGTTATGTGGCCATGGCGAATAAGAAAATCAATTACAACTGGTGCAGAAGTTGTTTTAAAATCCGGAGTAAAAACCCGCTCCACGCACTCCTTAGCAGGAAGTAGCTCAAAGGCCTGCACCTCTCCATCAGCGTTTTGTGGAACAAAATCGATCGGCAGCTCCAAGTCAAACACGTATTCAGTATTAGGGAAGAGCCCTTGACGGCTTTCAAAGTAAAAAAAGAAACACATCCCGCCGAAACCAAATTTTTGACAAGATCACACGGAATTGATGCCTCTTCAGCGGCCTCCTTAATGGCGGTCTCCTTAATGCCATAGCCCACAGATAGTCCACCACCTACCATATTATCCCATTTTCCTGGCCATGTCTCTTTTGTGTTGGACCGTTGCTGCAGCCAAATGCATAATCCATGCGTTGGATGACGCACATAGCCGTTGATATCGACACCGTACTTGCGGACTCCAAAGAGCGGGGTTGCCGCTCGCTCCATTTTAAGCAGAGACTTGCGCTCGGACTTCACTTCAAAATACTCATCCCTCCACCCCTGTAAAGCAGGAAACAATCCTTCAGAGCGCAGGTTTTGCAGTACCTTTTCCAGTTGTTCAGTACGCTCGTTGTAGTCACGGAATGCTGGATTAAGCTCAACCAAGCCCTATGGTTAAATAAAAATAAGAATTAGTTCTTAATATGGATTATACTCACTTGTTGGGTTTGGTCGCAGTCACGAATGCAAAATACTTCAGGATACTTCACGAGATGCTTTAAAACGTCTGATTTAATAAGGCCAACTTGCTGACCTTCAACCAAAAATGGACGTATGTCGCACTTGTGCAAACCTATTTTCAAATGTTTATTCTTATTAATTTGTTTGTTTGTGTTACGAAAAATAAATTCGGAAATTAGTTAACCGTGCAAGGTTTATAGAGTTAATTATCAAGGCTGAAAAGTTTTCGGTTTCTTTTTTTGTTTGACCTTTGAGTAAATCGAAATTTAATAAGGGTGGCAAGACAAATTGTTTTTTATTATATATGTATATTATATATAAAGCAAAGCACAGATGTAAATCGGTGCATCTCAACAACTTAGCCAGTAATTTTGTTTTATCAATGCCGCTCTAGGCATCTAGTAAGGACCTGTGACTGGACACCTGTGGACACAAAAACCTTAACAGTTAAAATACCATCAACTACAAAAAAGTGACAAAAAAAAAACAAAAACGAAAGCAAAAAAACAGAACAAAAAAAAAGTAAAAAGGGTTATTGACCAAATAATAATTACAAATAAGAAAGGAAGCCAGCTTCAGCAAGCCGAAGCTTATATACCCTTGCAGTCATCAGATACATATGTCGAACAAAATACAGTCGAATTCCGATAATTCGTTCACCGCTAAATCGAAAATCGCGATAATTCGTAAGAAATTCTGTCCCCTTGAAAAAAACTCGTTAATTCGTAAAAATTCCATACATTTTGGTCCCCTCGTTAATTCGTAGTATTTGGCGCAACGCAAAGAATATTGAACCTCTTATAAATCGTATATTTATTTCGTAACCTCTTATAAATCGTAATGCGATGCGAAATTTTTTGTAGTTCAAGCACCGTTAGATTTTGTAGATAGCTATGCCCCCTTTATGTCGCTATGCATTATGAATTTTGTGTTTCTCTCGCATTATAATTTTATGTTATTGTTTAATTTTCCTTTAATTTGAAAAACGTACAAATGAATGTACATACTTATAATGTTTGTTTAATTTTAATAAAGTTAAATACATATGTAAACATGATGTGAAATGTAAAAACCCCGTTTATTCGACTCTTTCATTATTGAGCACCGTTAAATAGAAATCTCGATAAATCGAATTCCCGTCTAATTCGTAAAAAAAGTGATCCCCTTGCCATTTCGAATTATCGGGACTCGACTGTACATAAAGGCTAAACAACATCGAAGCTTTAACGATTTTTCTATTAATTTTCCATATTTTCGATTATTGTTCATATGACTGCTATATGATATAGTCGTCCGATTTTAATGAAATTTAATTTGACACTCAAGAGTCATTAGAAAACTCTATATTCCAAAAATCATGATTGTCTGATGAAAAACAACGATGTTATAATTTCATTTCCGTTATTTCTATATAGATTTTTGATTTTTCCTATGTGAGCTATATGATATAGTAGTTCGATTTTTATGAAATTTTAAAAGGCTCGATGTTCTAAAAATCCTGCTATTTTTATTTATAAAGTTATCCGATTTTGATATAATTTAATCCGAAATTCAATAGTAGTTAGAAAACGCCATCTGGAAGAAATCAAGTCGATCTGATTAAAAACAACTGCTATGTGATATAGTCTACCGATCCGGCCCGTTCCGACTTATATACTGCGTGCAATAACTACACACCTTTTGGGAAAGTTTCAGCAAGATAGCTTTAAAACTGAGAGACTATTTTGCGTAGAAACGGACAGACAGATAGGTGAACAGACGGACAGACGTACCAACGAATTTGGATTCAGATCGTAATGCTGATCAAGAGTATATATACTTTATGGGGTCTGAGGTGTCTCCTTCACTGCGTTGCAAACTTCTGACTAAAATTATAATAACCTTTGCTCTGTAAGGGTATGAAAAAAATTAATTGACTACACGTGCAACGGTGAAGTGGAAACAGCTAAGATCACCAAAATAAGATTATTACTAGTTCAAACCACCTTTTATGACTTTCCCGTAGAAGTTAGCGAACACAAAACACTCAGCTCCTCCAAAGTTAAATGCTCCAATGACCTTCGTAACATCCACGACAAAATCATAGTACAGGAATTGAAAGCACAAAATCTCGGAGAAATTCGTAAAATAAAAAAAATGGAAAGCAGTGAACTCAAAGAAACTGGACTTATTTCGCATCATTAGCCCTCCCAGAAATAATGATGATTGGATAAGAGAGAGTAAATGTCCGACCATATATTCCTCTTCCAATTAGATGCACAAACTGCCTTAGACTTGGACAATGCACAATCGCTTACTTATCAAACAAATTATACAACAACGGGTCAACCGAAAATCACCCAACCATAGACGAAATATGCACCAACGACAAATTCTGCATAAATTGGATATACGATCTACCAGATAATGAGCACAGCCCATTGGATAAATTTTGATAAAACAAAAGGAACTGACGTCCTTTAAAACTCTAGAAAAAGTAGATCACAAATTGCCCTTTATCTCATCTAACGGTCTCCAAAAATTAAAAAACACTACCAACTTTCCCCCAGCTGCGAAACGAGGAAACGCACCAACGTATGATGTCCTCGACTTACTGATGGACAGCTATCCATCCACCTCTACGGTGGATACCATAACGGAAGAACTTACACCAAACTCTACACCAACAACTACAAACACATCACCCTCACCAAATCCTTAAAATAAAAATAAATTCTTAACAGCGACAGAGACACAAAACAAAAACACTCGCTCATTAAATCAGGTAAATAACTCTGAGCTCTTATAAAATGGTTAAAATTGTTCAGTGGAACTTGAACGGATACATTAACAACTACAGCCAACTGCAAATTCTCATAAAAACAAGAAAGGAAGCTAGCTTCGGCAAGCCGAAGCTTATATACCCTTGCAGTCATCAAATATGTCGAACAAAATACATAAAGGCTAAACCACATCGAAGCTAAGACTATTTTTCTCTTCATTTTCCCTATTTTCGACTTAGATCATATGGGAGCTATACGATATAGTTTTCCGATTTTGATCAAATTTAATTCGTAATTCAAGAGTCGTTAGAAAACTTTATATTCCAAAAATCATGCTTATCTAATTAAAACCAACGATGTTAAAATTTTATTTCCGTTATTTCTATATAGAATTTTCGATCTTTCCTATGGCAGGTATAAGATATGGTTGTCCGATTTTTATGAAACTTTTTCTCAATATAAGGGTTGTTAAAAAACTTGATATTCAAAAAATCATGCTCGTGGGTTAAAAAACAACGATGTTATCAAATTTATTTCCATTAATTCTATATATATTTTTCGATCTGTCCTATGGCAGCTATATGATAGAGTTATCCGATTTTGATAAAATTTAATCCGAAATTCAATAACAGTTAGAAAACGCCATCTTGAAGAATTCAAGTTGATCTGATAAAAAACAACGGCGTGAGAATTTTTATTTCATTCTCTCGTATGGGAGCTATCCGATATAGTCGGCCGATCCGGCTCGTTCCGACTTATATACTGCGTGCAATAACTACACAACTTTTGGGAAAGTTTCAGCAAGATAGCTTTAAAACTGAGAGACTAGTTTACATAGAAACAGTCAGACGGACAGACAAACAGACGGACAGACGTATTCCGACTCTGCTTGTTATGCTGATCAAGAATATATATACTTTATGGGGTCTGAGGTGTCTCCTTCACTGCGTAGCAAACTTCTGACTGAAATTATAATACCCTTTGGCTCTGCAAGGGTATAAAAAGCATAGCCCTAAGATAATTCCATACAATAAACACACTTACATTGCACTCAAAATATCCCTATCCCAATTAATCATACACTTTATCACAAAAACACTGCCGAAACCCGTTTAGGCAATTACAAATCTAAAAAACATATATGTTATTTAAATTCATTAATCAAACCTCACTTACAACACTAAACAACCGCTCAGTAACCCACTTTACTATCACTCGACAGCAATTTCCACAAACAACGGAAATCTAATCCAACCCCTAGCACACACATTTCCTCACCTACAGCGCTTAGTATAAAAAAAGAAATAACTTTTATAGAATTTCCTGCTGCACTCAACCAACTCAAAAAAAAACTCCGAGCTGTAATCGCATAAGCTATACAATGCTGAAAACATCCTCAAATCATACATCCCTCAGTAATACAAGT
>NW_025064804.1:0-40922 GCF_018152265.1 Drosophila ficusphila
TTATTAAAATATCTCTCTAGCTACATCATTGGTTTATTTTCGAATTTTTGGTCAATGTTTCGTCATTTTTTATGACCCCCGACCTGTCAAAATTTGCAAAAAATGGGTTTGCAGAAAAGTGACCAGATCCCAGCACTGCTTAGCCCATAACTTTTGAAATTTTTACCCGATTTAAAAGTGGAATACCTCTCTGAATTTGTTATTCGAATATCTATCTAGCTGCATTATTGGTTTATTTTCGAATTTTTGGTCAATGTTTCGTCATTTTTTATGATCCCCGACCTGTCAAAATTTGCAAAAAATGGGTTTGCAGAAAAGTGACAAGATCCCAGCACTGCTTAGCCCAAACTTTTGAAATTTTTACCCGATTTAAAAGTGGAATACCTCTTTGAATTTGTTATTCGAATATCTATCTAGCTGCATCATTGGTTTATTTTCGAATTTTTTGGTCAATATTTTGTATTTTTTTATGACCCCCGACCTGTCAAAATTTGCAAAAAATGGGTTTGCAGAAAAGTGACCAGATCCCAGCACTGCTTATCCCATAACTTTTGAAATTTTTACCCGATTTAAAAGTGGAATGCCTCTCTGAATTTGTTATTCGAATATCTATCTAGCTGCATTATTGGTTTATTTTCGAATTTTTGGTCAATATTTTGTAATTTTTTATGACCCCCCGACCTGTCAAAATTTGCAAAAAATGGGTTTGCAGAAAAGTGACCAGAACCCAGCACTGCTTAGCCCATAACTTTTGAAATTTTTACCCGATTTAAAAGTGGAATACCTCTCTGAATTTGTTATTAAAATATCTATCTAGCTGCATTATTGGTTTATTTTCGAATTTTTGGTCAATATTTTGTAATTTTTTATGACCCCCGACCTGTCAAAATTTGCAAAAAATGGGTTTGCAGAAAAGTGACCAGATCCCAGCACTGCTTATCCCAAACCTTTTGAAATTTTTACCCGATTTAAAAGTGGAATGCCTCTCTGAATTTGTTATTAAAATATCTATCTAGCTACATCATTGGTTTATTTTCGAATTTTTGGTCAATGTTTCGTCATTTTTTATGACCCCCGACCTGTCAAAATTTGCAAAAAATGGGTTTGCAGAAAAGTGACCAGATCCCAGCACTGCTTAGCCCATAACTTTTGAAATTTTTACCCGATTTAAAAGTGGAATACCTCTCTGAATTTGTTATTCGAATATCTATCTAGCTGCATTATTGGTTTATTTTCGAATTTTTGGTCAATATTTTGTAATTTTTTATGACCCCCGACCTGTCAAAATTTGCAAAAAATGGGTTTGCAGAAAAGTGACCAGATCCCAGCACTGCTTAGCCCATAACTTTTGAAATTTTTACCCGATTTAAAAGTGGAATACCTCTCTGAATTTGTTGTTAAAATATCTATCTACCTGCATTATTGGTTTATTTTCGAATTTTTTGGTCAATATTTTGTAGTTTTTTATGACCCCCGACCTGTCAAAATTTGCAAAAAATGGGTTTGCAGAAAAGTGACAAGATCCCAGCACTGCTTAGCCCAAACTTTTGAAATTTTTTACCCGATTTAAAAGTGGAATACCTCTCTGAATTTGTTTTTAAAATATCTATCTAGCTGCATTATTGGTTTATTTTCGAATTTTTGGTCAATATTTTGTAATTTTTTATGACCCCCGACCTGTCAAAATTTGCAAAAAAATGGGTTTGCAGAAAAGTGACCAGATCCCAGCACTGCTTATCCCATAACTTTTGAAATTTTTACCCGATTTAAAAGTGGAATGCCTCTCTGAATTTGTTATTAAAATATCTATCTAGCTACATCATTGGTTTATTTTCGAATTTTTGGTCAATGTTTCGTCATTTTTTATGACCCCCGACCTGTCAAAATTTGCAAAAAATGGGTTTGCAGAAAAGTGACCAGATCCCAGCACTGCTTAGCCCATAACTTTTGAAATTTTTACCCGATTTAAAAGTGGAATACCTCTCTGAATTTGTTATTCGAATATCTATCTAGCTGCATTATTGGTTTATTTTCGAATTTTTGGTCAATATTTTGTAATTTTTTATGACCCCCGACCTGTCAAAATTTGCAAAAAATGGGTTTGCAGAAAAGTGACCAGATCCCAGCACTGCTTAGCCCATAACTTTTGAAATTTTTACCCGATTTAAAAGTGGAATACCTCTCTGAATTTGTTGTTAAAATATCTATCTACCTGCATTATTGGTTTATTTTCGAATTTTTGGTCAATATTTTGTAGTTTTTTATGACCCCCGACCTGTCAAAATTTGCAAAAAATGGGTTTGCAGAAAAGTGACAAGATCCCAGCACTGCTTATCCCAAACTTTTGAAATTTTTACCCGATTTAAAAGTGGAATACCTCTCTGAATTTGCTATTAAAATATCTATCTAGCTGCATTATTGGTTTATTTTCGAATTTTTGGTCAATATTTTGTAGTTTTTTATGACCCCCCGACCTGTCAAAATTTGCAAAAAAATGGGTTTGCAGAAAAGTGACCAGATCCCAGCACTGCTTATCCCAAACCTTTTGAAATTTTTACCCGATTTAAAAGTTTAATACCTCTCTGAATTTGTTGTTAAAATATCTATCTAGCTGCATTATTGGTTTATTTTCGAATTTTTGGTCAATATTTTGTAGTTTTTTATGACCCCCGACCTGTCAAAATTTGCAAAAAATGGGTTTGCAGAAAAGTGACCAGATCCCAGCACTGCTTAGCCCAAACTTTTGAAATTTTTACCCGATTTAAAAGTGGAATACCTCTCTGAATTTGTTGTTAAAATATCTATCTAGCTGCATTATTGGTTTATTTTCGAATTTTTGGTCAATATTTTGTAATTTTTTATGACCCCCGACCTGTCAAAATTTGCAAAAAAATGGGTTTGCAGAAAAGTGACCAGATCCCAGCACTGCTTATCCCATAACTTTTGAAATTTTTACCCGATTTAAAAGTGGAATGCCTCTCTGAATTTGTTATTCGAATATCTATCTAGCTGCATTATTGGTTTATTTTCGAATTTTTGGTCAATATTTTGTAATTTTTTATGACCCCCGACCTGTCAAAATTTGCAAAAAATGGGTTTGCAGAAAAGTGACCAGAACCCAGCACTGCTTAGCCCATAACTTTTGAAATTTTTACCCGATTTAAAAGTGGAATACCTCTCTGAATTTGTTATTAAAATATCTATCTAGCTGCATTATTGGTTTATTTTCGAATTTTTGGTCAATATTTTGTAATTTTTTATGACCCCCGACCTGTCAAAATTTGCAAAAAATGGGTTTGCAGAAAAGTGACCAGATCCCAGCACTGCTTAGCCCATAACTTTTGAAATTTTTACCCGATTTAAAAGTGGAATACCTCTCTGAATTTGTTATTAAAATATCTATCTAGCTGCATTATTGGTTTATTTTCGAATTTTTGGTCAATATTTTGTAATTTTTTATGACCCCCGACCTGTCAAAATTTGCAAAAAATGGGTTTGCAGAAAAGTGACCAGATCCCAGCACTGCTTATCCCATAACTTTTGAAATTTTTACCCGATTTAAAAGTGGAATACCTCTCTGAATTAGTTGTTAAAATATCTATCTAGCTGCATTATTGGTTTATTTTCGAATTTTTGGTCAATATTTTGTAATTTTTTATGACCCCCGACCTGTCAAAATTTGCAAAAAATGGGTTTGCAGAAAAGTGACCAGATCCCAGCACTGCTTATCCCAAACCTTTTGAAATTTTTACCCGATTTAAAAGTGGAATACCTCTCTGAATTAGTTGTTAAAATATCTATCTAGCTGCATTATTGGTTTATTTTCGAATTTTTGGTCAATATTTTGTAGTTTTTTATGACCCCCGACCTGTCAAAATTTGCAAAAAATGGGTTTGCAGAAAAGTGACCAGATCCCAGCACTGCTTATCCCAAACCTTTTGAAATTTTTACCCGATTTAAAAGTGGAATACCTCTCTGAATTAGTTGTTAAAATATCTATCTAGCTGCATTATTGGTTTATTTTCGAATTTTTGGTCAATATTTTGTAATTTTTTATGACCCCCGACCTGTCAAAATTTGCAAAAAAATGGGTTTGCAGAAAAGTGACCAGATCCCAGCACTGCTTATCCCATAACTTTTGAAATTTTTACCCGATTTAAAAGTGGAATGCCTCTCTGAATTTGTTATTAAAATATCTATCTAGCTACATCATTGGTTTATTTTCGAATTTTTGGTCAATGTTTCGTCATTTTTTATGACCCCCGACCTGTCAAAATTTGCAAAAAATGGGTTTGCAGAAAAGTGACCAGAACCCAGCACTGCTTAGCCCATAACTTTTGAAATTTTTACCCGATTTAAAAGTGGAATACCTCTCTGAATTTGTTATTAAAATATCTATCTAGCTGCATTATTGGTTTATTTTCGAATTTTTGGTCATTATTTTGTAGTTTTTTATGACCCCCGACTTGTTAAAATTTGCAAAAATTGGGTTTGCAGAAAAGTGACCAGATCCCAGCACTGCTTATCCCAAACCTTTTGAAATTTTTACCCGATTTAAAAGTGGAATACCTCTCTGAATTAGTTGTTAAAATATCTATCTAGCTGCATTATTGGTTTATTTTCGAATTTTTGGTCAATATTTTGTAATTTTTTATGACCCCCGACCTGTCAAAATTTGCAAAAAAATGGGTTTGCAGAAAAGTGACCAGATCCCAGCACTGCTTATCCCAAACCTTTTGAAATTTTTACCCGATTTAAAAGTGAAATACCTCTCTGAATTAGTTGTTAAAATATCTATCTAGCTGCATTATTGGTTTATTTTCGAATTTTTGGTCAATATTTTGTAATTTTTTATGACCCCCGACCTGTCAAAATTTGCAAAAAATGGGTTTGCAGAAAAGTGACCAGATCCCAGCACTGCTTATCCCAAACCTTTTGAAATTTTTACCCGATTTAAAAGTGGAATACCTCTCTGAATTAGTTGTTAAAATATCTATCTAGCTGCATTATTGGTTTATTTTCGAATTTTTTGGTCAATATTTTGTAATTTTTTATGACCCCCGACCTGTCAAAATTTGCAAAAAAATGGGTTTGCAGAAAAGTGACCAGATCCCAGCACTGCTTATCCCATAACTTTTGAAATTTTTACCCGATTTAAAAGTGGAATGCCTCTCTGAATTTGTTATTAAAATATCTATCTAGCTACATCATTGGTTTATTTTCGAATTTTTGGTCAATGTTTCGTCATTTTTTATGACCCCCGACCTGTCAAAATTTGCAAAAAATGGGTTTGCAGAAAAGTGACCAGATCCCAGCACTGCTTATCCCAAACCTTTTGAAATTTTTACCCGATTTAAAAGTGGCATACCTCTCTGAATTTGCTATTAAAATATCTATCTAGCTGCATTATTGGTTTATTTTCGAATTTTTTGGTCAATATTTTTTAGTTTTTTATGACCCCCGACTTGTTAAAATTTGCAAAAAATGGGTTTGCAGAAAAGTGACCAGATCCCAGCACTGCTTATCCCAAACCTTTTGAAATTTTTACCCGATTTAAAAGTGGAATACCTCTCTGAATTTGTTATTCGAATATCTATCTAGCTGCATTATTGGTTTATTTTCGAATTTTTGGTCAATATTTTGTAATTTTTTATGACCCCCGACCTGTCAAAATTTGCAAAAAATGGGTTTGCAGAAAAGTGACCAGATCCCAGCACTGCTTAGCCCAAATTTTTGAAATTTTTACCCGATTTAAAAGTGGAATACCTCTCTGAATTTGTTATTAAAATATCTATCTAGCTACATCATTGGTTTATTTTCGAATTTTTGGTCAATGTTTCGTCATTTTTTATGACCCCCGACCTGTCAAAATTTGCAAAAAATGGGTTTGCAGAAAAGTGACCAGATCCAAGCACTGCTTAGCCCATAACTTTTGAAATTTTTACCCGATTTAAAAGTGGAATACCTCTCTGAAATTGTTATTCGAATATCTATCTAGCTGCATTATTGGTTTATTTAAGAATTTTTGGTCAATATTTTGTAATTTTTTATGACCCCCGACCTGTCAAAATTTGCAAAAAATGGGTTTGCAGAAAAGTGACCAGAACCCAGCACTGCTTAGCCCAAACTTTTGAAATTTTTACCCGATTTAAAAGTGGAATACCTCTCTGAATTTGTTATTAAAATATCTATCTAGCTGCATTATTGGTTTATTTTCGAATTTTTGGTCAATATTTTGTAGTTTTTTATAACCCCCGACCTGTCAAAATTTGCAAAAAATGGGTTTGCAGAAAAGTGACCAGATCCCAGCACTGCTTATCCCAAACCTTTTGAAATTTTTACCCGATTTAAAAGTGGAATACCTCTCTGAATTTGCTATTAAAATATCTATCTAGCTGCATTATTGGTTTATTTTCGAATTTTTGGTCAATATTTTTTAATTTTTTATGACCCCCGACCTGTCAAAATTTGCAAAAAATGGGGTTGCAGAAAAGTGACCAGATCCCAGCACTGCTTAGCCCATAACTTTTGAAATTTTTACCCGATTTAAGGGGCACAACTAGTGTGAAGTTTTAAAAAAATCAAAAATTTTTTTTTTTCATATTTCGGTGGATTACACCTTTAAAAATAACATATTAAAATTTAAAATCGATATCTCAAATAGTTTTTGAGTTATAGCAATTTTAAGAGCAGCCGCTCTCATAGCAGTGCAAGCGATCATTTTATCTTTAAACGCGTTTTTCTCGAAACAGCATTTTCCGAATTTGCTGCAGTGATAACTCAAAAACTAATGATCCGATCACTACCAAATTTTTTTTACATGTTCTTTATATAGTTCTACGTACCATGAACTATCGGTTTTTTGATCCGATCAAAAATCGAATTTTGGCAGGCAAAAAACGACCGAAATTTTGGTTAAAATTCGATTTTTTTTTTTTAAAACGCTGCCATTTTGTCATTTTTTGATATTTTTTTTTTATCGTAGTTCATGGTATGAAAAATATTATCTAGTTTCACGAAAATTTTTCATTTTTTGATTTCGTCCACGGAGAGGGCCGGAATCACTGCAGCAGTTGAGGCACTTTTTTTTTTAGCGCCGTTGGAGATCGACTATAACTTAAAAAATATTTAACTTTTTTCTTTCAAAATTTCACTATACATTCTTAAAACATGTATAAATATATTCTGAAAATTTGAAAAGAATTGATCAAGTAGTTTTTTTTATAAAAATTCCCAAACATCACCATTTTTTTAGGCCGTCACACTAGTTGTGCCCCTTAAAAGTGGAATACCTCTCTGAATTAGTTGTTAAAATATCTATCTAGCTGCATTATTGGTTTATTTTCGAATTTTTGGTCAATATTTTGTAATTTTTTATGACCCCCGACCTGTCAAAATTTGCAAAAAATGGGTTTGCAGAAAAGTGACCAGATCCCAGCACTGCTTATCCCATAACTTTTGAAATTTTTACCCGATTTAAAAGTGGAATACCTCTCTGAATTAGTTGTTAAAATATCTATCTAGCTGCATTATTGGTTTATTTTCGAATTTTTGGTCAATATTTTGTAGTTTTTTATGACCCCCGACCTGTCAAAATTTGCAAAAAATGGGCTTGCAGAAAAGTGACCAGATCCCAGCACTGCTTAGCCCATAACTTTTGAAATTTTTACCCGATTTAAAAGTGGAATACCTCTCTGAATTAGTTGTTAAAATATCTATCTAGCTGCACTATTGGTTTATTTTCGAATTTTTGGTCAATATTTTGTAATTTTTTATGACCCCCGACCTGTCAAAATTTGCAAAAAAATGGGTTTGCAGAAAAGTGACCAGATCCCAGCACTGCTTATCCCAAACCTTTTGAAATTTTTACCCGATTTAAAAGTGGAATACCTCTCTGAATTAGTTGTTAAAATATCTATCTAGCTGCATTATTGGTTTATTTTCGAATTTTTGGTCAATATTTTGTAATTTTTTATGACCCCCGGCCTGTCAAAATTTGCAAAAAAATGGGTTTGCAGAAAAGTGACCAGATCCCAGCACTGCTTATCCCATAACTTTTGAAATTTTTACCCGATTTAAAAGTGGAATGCCTCTCTGAATTTGTTATTAAAATATCTATCTAGCTACATCATTGGTTTATTTTCGAATTTTTGGTCAATGTTTCGTCATTTTTTATGACCCCCGACCTGTCAAAATTTGCAAAAAATGGGTTTGCAGAAAAGTGACCAAATCCCAGCACTGCTTAGCCCAAACTTTTGAAATTTTTACCCGATTTAAAAGTGGAATACCTCTCTGAATTTGTTATTCGAATATCTATCTAGCTGCATTATTGGTTTATTTTCGAATTTTTGGTCAATATTTTGTAGTTTTTTATGACCCCCGACCTGTCAAAATTTGCAAAAAATGGGTTTGCATAAAAGTGACCAGATCCCAGCACTGCTTAGCCCAAACTTTTGAAATTTTTACCCGATTTAAAAGTGGAATACCTCTCTGAATTTGTTATTAAAATATCTATCTAGCTGCATTATTGGTTTATTTTCGAATTTTTGGTCAATATTTTGTAATTTTTTATGACCCCCGACCTGTCAAAATTTGCAAAAAATGGGTTTGCAGAAAAGTGACCAGATCCCAGCACTGCTTAGCCCATAACTTTTGAAATTTTTACCCGATTTAAAAGTGGAATACCTCTCTGAATTTGTTATGTAAATATCTATCTAGCTGCATCATTGGTTTATTTTCGAATTTTTGGTCAATATTTTGTAATTTTTTATGACCCCCGACCTGTCAAAATTTGCAAAAAATGGGTTTGCAGAAAAGTGACCAGATCCCAGCACTGCTTAGCCCAAACTTTTGAAATTTTTACCCGATTTAAAAGTGGAATACCTCTCTGAATTTGTTATTCGAATATCTATCTAGCTGCATTATTGGTTTATTTTCGAATTTTTGGTCAATATTTTGTAATTTTTTATGACCCCCGACCTGTCAAAATTTGCAAAAAAATGGGTTTGCAGAAAAGTGACCAGATCCCAGCACTGCTTATCCCATAACTTTTGAAATTTTTACCCGATTTAAAAGTGGAATACCTCTCTGAATTTGTTATTCGAATATCTATCTAGCTGCATTATTGGTTTATTTTCGAATTTTTGGTCAATATTTTGTAATTTTTTATGACCCCCGACCTGTCAAAATTTGCAAAAAAATGGGTTTGCAGAAAAGTGACCAGATCCCAGCACTGCTTATCCCATAACTTTTGAAATTTTTACCCGATTTAAAAGTGGAATGCCTCTCTGAATTTGTTATTAAAATATCTATCTAGCTGCATTATTGGTTTATTTTCGAATTTTTGGTCAATATTTTGTAATTTTTTATGACCCCCGACCTGTCAAAATTTGCAAAAAATGGGTTTGCAGAAAAGTGACCAGATCCCAGCACTGCTTAGCCCAAACTTTTGAAATTTTTACCCGATTTAAAAGTGGAATACCTCTCTAAATTTGTTGTTAAAATATCTATCTAGCTGCATTATTGGTTTATTTTCGAATTTTTGGTCAATATTTTGTAGTTTTTTATGACCCCCGACCTGTCAAAATTTGCAAAAAATGGATTTGCAGAAAAGTGACCAGATCCCAGCACTGCTTAGACCAAACTTTTGAAATTTTTACCCGATTTAAAAGTGGAATGCCTCTCTGAATTTGTTATTAAAATATCTATCTAGCTACATCATTGGTTTATTTTCGAATTTTTGGTCAATGTTTCGTCATTTTTTATGACCCCCGACCTGTCAAAATTTGCAAAAAATGGGTTTGCAGAAAAGTGACCAGATCCCAGCACTGCTTAGCCCATAACTTTTGAAATTTTTACCCGATTTAAAAGTGGAATACCTCTCTGAATTTGTTGTTAAAATATCTATCTAGCTGCATTATTGGTTTATTTTCGAATTTTTGGTCAATATTTTGTAATTTTTTATGACCCCCGACCTGTCAAAATTTGCAAAAAATGGGTTTGCAGAAAAGTGACAAGATCCCAGCACTGCTTAGCCCAAACTTTTGAAATTTTTACCCGATTTAAAAGTGGAATACCTCTCTGAATTTGTTGTTAAAATATCTATCTAGCTGCATTATTGGTTTATTTTCGAATTTTTGGTCAATATTTTGTAATTTTTTATGACCCCCGACCTGTCAAAATTTGCAAAAAAATGGGTTTGCAGAAAAGTGACCAGATCCCAGCACTGCTTATCCCATAACCTTTGAAATTTTTACCCGATTTAAAAGTGGAATGCCTCTCTGAATTTGTTTTAAAATATCTATCTAGCTGCATTATTGGTTTATTTTCGAATTTTTGGTCAATATTTTGTAATTTTTTATGACCCCCGACCTGTCAAAATTTGCAAAAAAATGGGTTTGCAGAAAAGTGACCAGATCCCAGCACTGCTTATCCCATAACTTTTGAAATTTTTACCCGATTTAAAAGTGGAATACCTCTCTGAATTTGTTATTCGAATATCTATCTAGCTGCATTATTGGTTTATTTTCGAATTTTTTGGTCAATATTTTGTAATTTTTTATGACCCCCGACCTGTCAAAATTTGCAAAAAAATGGGTTTGCAGAAAAGTGACCAGATCCCAGCACTGCTTATCCCATAACTTTTGAAATTTTTACCCGATTTAAAAGTGGAATGCCTCTCTGAATTTGTTATTAAAATATCTATCTAGCTACATCATGGGTTTATTTTCGAATTTTTGGTCAATGTTTCGTCATTTTTTATGACCCCCGACCTGTCAAAATTTGCAAAAAATGGGTTTGCAGAAAAGTGACCAGATCCCAGCACTGCTTAGCCCATAACTTTTGAAATTTTTACCCGATTTAAAAGTGGAATACCTCTCTGAATTTGTTGTTAAAATATCTATCTAGCTCCATTATTGGTTTATTTTCGAATTTTTGGTCAATAGTTTGTAATTTTTTATGACCCCCGACCTGTCAAAATTTGCAAGAATTGGGTTTGCAGAAAAGTGATAAGATACCAGCACTGCTTAGCCCAAACTTTTGAAATTTTTACCCGATTTAAAAGTGGAATACCTCTCTGAATTTGTTGTTAAAATATCTATCTAGCTGCATTATTGGTTTATTTTCGAATTTTTGGTCAATGTTTCGTCATTTTTTATGACCCCCGACCTGTCAAAATTTGCAAAAAATGGGTTTGCAGAAAAGTGACCAGATCCCAGCACTGCTTAGCCCAAACTTTTGAAATTTTTACCCGATTTAAAAGTGGAATACCTCTCTGAATTTGTTATTCGAATATCTATCTAGCTGCATTATTGGTTTATTTTCGAATTTTTGGTCAATATTTTGTAGTTTTTTATGACCCCCGACCTGTCAAAATTTGCAAAAAATGGGTTTGCATAAAAGTGACCAGATCCCAGCACTGCTTAGCCCAAACTTTTGAAATTTTTACCCGATTTAAAAGTGGAATACCTCTCTGAATTTGTTATTAAAATATCTATCTAGCTGCATTATTGGTTTATTTTCGAATTTTTGGTCAATATTTTGTAATTTTTTATGACCCCCGACCTGTCAAAATTTTCAAAAAATGGGTTTGCAGAAAAGTGACCAGATCCCAGCACTGCTTAGCCCATAACTTTTGAAATTTTTACCCGATTTAAAAGTGGAATACCTCTCTGAATTTGTTATGTAAATATCTATCTAGCTGCATCATTGGTTTATTTTCGAATTTTTGGTCAATATTTTGTAATTTTTTATGACCCCCGACCTGTCAAAATTTGCAAAAAATGGGTTTGCAGAAAAGTGACCAGATCCCAGCACTGCTTAGCCCAAACTTTTGAAATTTTTACCCGATTTAAAAGTGGAATACCTCTCTGAATTTGTTATTCGAATATCTATCTAGCTGCATTATTGGTTTATTTTCGAATTTTTGGTCAATATTTTGTAATTTTTTATGACCCCCGACCTGTCAAAATTTGCAAAAAAATGGGTTTGCAGAAAAGTGACCAGATCCCAGCACTGCTTATCCCATAACTTTTGAAATTTTTACCCGATTTAAAAGTGGAATACCTCTCTGAATTTGTTATTCGAATATCTATCTAGCTGCATTATTGGTTTATTTTCGAATTTTTGGTCAATATTTTGTAATTTTTTATGACCCCCGACCTGTCAAAATTTGCAAAAAAATGGGTTTGCAGAAAAGTGACCAGATCCCAGCACTGCTTATCCCATAACTTTTGAAATTTTTACCCGATTTAAAAGTGGAATGCCTCTCTGAATTTGTTATTAAAATATCTATCTAGCTGCATTATTGGTTTATTTTCGAATTTTTGGTCAATATTTTGTAATTTTTTATGACCCCCGACCTGTCAAAATTTGCAAAAAATGGGTTTGCAGAAAAGTGACCAGATCCCAGCACTGCTTAGCCCAAACTTTTGAAATTTTTACCCGATTTAAAAGTGGAATACCTCTCTAAATTTGTTGTTAAAATATCTATCTAGCTGCATTATTGGTTTATTTTCGAATTTTTGGTCAATATTTTGTAGTTTTTTATGACCCCCGACCTGTCAAAATTTGCAAAAAATGGATTTGCAGAAAAGTGACCAGATCCCAGCACTGCTTAGACCAAACTTTTGAAATTTTTACCCGATTTAAAAGTGGAATGCCTCTCTGAATTTGTTATTAAAATATCTATCTAGCTACATCATTGGTTTATTTTCGAATTTTTGGTCAATGTTTCGTCATTTTTTATGACCCCCGACCTGTCAAAATTTGCAAAAAATGGGTTTGCAGAAAAGTGACCAGATCCCAGCACTGCTTAGCCCATAACTTTTGAAATTTTTACCCGATTTAAAAGTGGAATACCTCTCTGAATTTGTTGTTAAAATATCTATCTAGCTGCATTATTGGTTTATTTTCGAATTTTTGGTCAATATTTTGTAATTTTTTATGACCCCCGACCTGTCAAAATTTGCAAAAAATGGGTTTGCAGAAAAGTGACAAGATCCCAGCACTGCTTAGCCCAAACTTTTGAAATTTTTACCCGATTTAAAAGTGGAATACCTCTCTGAATTTGTTGTTAAAATATCTATCTAGCTGCATTATTGGTTTATTTTCGAATTTTTGGTCAATATTTTGTAATTTTTTATGACCCCCGACCTGTCAAAATTTGCAAAAAAATGGGTTTGCAGAAAAGTGACCAGATCCCAGCACTGCTTATCCCATAACCTTTGAAATTTTTACCCGATTTAAAAGTGGAATGCCTCTCTGAATTTGTTTTAAAATATCTATCTAGCTGCATTATTGGTTTATTTTCGAATTTTTGGTCAATATTTTGTAATTTTTTATGACCCCCGACCTGTCAAAATTTGCAAAAAAATGGGTTTGCAGAAAAGTGACCAGATCCCAGCACTGCTTATCCCATAACTTTTGAAATTTTTACCCGATTTAAAAGTGGAATACCTCTCTGAATTTGTTATTCGAATATCTATCTAGCTGCATTATTGGTTTATTTTCGAATTTTTGGTCAATATTTTGTAATTTTTTATGACCCCCGACCTGTCAAAATTTGCAAAAAAATGGGTTTGCAGAAAAGTGACCAGATCCCAGCACTGCTTATCCCATAACTTTTGAAATTTTTACCCGATTTAAAAGTGGAATGCCTCTCTGAATTTGTTATTAAAATATCTATCTAGCTACATCATGGGTTTATTTTCGAATTTTTGGTCAATGTTTCGTCATTTTTTATGACCCCCGACCTGTCAAAATTTGCAAAAAATGGGTTTGCAGAAAAGTGACCAGATCCCAGCACTGCTTAGCCCATAACTTTTGAAATTTTTACCCGATTTAAAAGTGGAATACCTCTCTGAATTTGTTGTTAAAATATCTATCTAGCTCCATTATTGGTTTATTTTCGAATTTTTGGTCAATAGTTTGTAATTTTTTATGACCCCCGACCTGTCAAAATTTGCAAGAATTGGGTTTGCAGAAAAGTGATAAGATACCAGCACTGCTTAGCCCAAACTTTTGAAATTTTTACCCGATTTAAAAGTGGAATACCTCTCTGAATTTGTTGTTAAAATATCTATCTAGCTGCATTATTGGTTTATTTTCGAATTTTTGGTCAATGTTTCGTCATTTTTTATGACCCCCGACCTGTCAAAATTTGCAAAAAATGGGTTTGCAGAAAAGTGACCAGATCCCAGCACTGCTTAGCCCAAACTTTTGAAATTTTTACCCGATTTAAAAGTGGAATACCTCTCTGAATTTGTTATTAAAATATCTATCTAGCTACATCATTGGTTTATTTTCGAATTTTTGGTCAATGTTTCGTCATTTTTTATGACCCCCGACCTGTCAAAATTTGCAAAAAATGGGTTTGCAGAAAAGTGACCAGATCCCAGCACTGCTTAGCCCAAACTTTTGAAATTTTTACCCGATTTAAAAGTGGAATACCTCTCTGAATTTGTTATTAAAATATCTATCTAGCTACATCATTGGTTTATTTTCGAATTTTTGGTCAATGTTTCGTCATTTTTTATGACCCCCGACCTGTCAAAATTTGCAAAAAATGCGTTTCCAGAAAAGTGACCAGATCCCAGCACTGCTTAGCCCAAACTTTTGAAATTTTTACCCGATAAAAAAGTGGAATACCTCTCTGAATTTGCTATTAAAATATCTATCTAGCTGCATTATTGGTTTATTTTCGAATTTTTTGTCAATATTTTTTAATTTTTTATGACCCCCGACCTGTCAAAATTTGCAAAAAATGGGTTTGCAGAAAAGTGACCAGATCCCAGTACTGCTTAGCCCATAACTTTTGAAATTTTTACCCGATTTAAAAGTGGAATACCTCTCTGAATTTGTTATTTGAATATCTATCTAGCTGCATTATTGGTTTATTTTCGAATTTTTGGTCAATATTTTGTAGTTTTTTATGACCCCCGACCTGTCAAAATTTGCAAAAAATGGGTTTGCAGAAAAGTGACCAGATCCCAGCACTGCTTAGCCCAAACTTTTGAAATTTTTACCCGATTTAAAAGTGGAATACCTCTCTGAATTTGTTATTAAAATATCTATCTAGCTGCATTATTGGTTTATTTTCGAATTTTTGGTCAATATTTTTTAATTTTTTATGACCCCCGACCTGTCAAAATTTGCAAAAAATGGGTTTGCAGAAAAGTGACCAGATCCCAGCACTGCTTAGCCCATAACTTTTGAAATTTTTACCCGATTTAAAAGTGGAATACCTCTCTGAATTTGTTATTAAAATATCTATCTAGCTGCATTATTGGTTTATTTTCGAATTTTTGGTCAATATTTTGTAATTTTTTATGACCCCCGACCTGTCAAAATTTGCAAAAAATGGGTTTGCAGAAAAGTGACCAGATCCCAGCACTGCTTATCCCAAACCTTTTGAAATTTTTACCCGATTTAAAAGTGGAATACCTCTCTGAATTTGCTATTAAAATATCTATCTAGCTGCATTATTGGTTTATTTTCGAATTTTTTGTCAATATTTTGTAATTTTTTATGACCCCCGACCTGTCAAAATTTGCAAAAAATGGGTTTGCAGAAAAGTGACCAGATCCCAGCACTGCTTATCCCATAACTTTTGAAATTTTTACCCGATTTAAAAGTGGAATACCTCTCTGAATTTGTTATTAAAATATCTATCTAGCTGCATTATTGGTTTATTTTCGAATTTTTGGTCAATATTTTGTAATTTTTTATGACCCCCGACCTGTCAAAATTTGCAAAAAATGGGTTTGCAGAAAAGTGACCAGATCCCAGCACTGCTTAGCCCAAACTTTTGAAATTTTTACCCGATTTAAAAGTGGAATACCTCTCTGAATTTGTTGTTAAAATATCTATCTAGCTGCATTATTGGTTTATTTTCGAATTTTTGGTCAATATTTTGTAGTTTTTTATGACCCCCGACCTGTCAAAATTTGCAAAAAATGTGTTTGCAGAAAAGTGATAAGATACCAGCACTGCTTAGCCCAAACTTTTGAAATTTTTACCCGATTTAAAAGTGGAATACCTCTCTGAATTTGTTGTTAAAATATCTATCTAGCTGCATTATTGGTTTATTTTCGAATTTTTGGTCAATGTTTCGTCATTTTTTATGACCCCCGACCTGTCAAAATTTGCAAAAAATGGGTTTGCAGAAAAGTGACCAGATCCCAGCACTGCTTAGCCCAAACTTTTGAAATTTTTACCCGATTTAAAAGTGGAATACCTCTCTGAATTTGTTATTAAAATATCTATCTAGCTACATCATGGGTTTATTTTCGAATTTTTGGTCAATGTTTCGTCATTTTTTATGACCCCCGACCTGTCAAAATTTGCAAAAAATGGGTTTGCAGAAAAGTGACCAGATCCCAGCACTGCTTAGCCCAAACTTTTGAAATTTTTACCCGATTTAAAAGTGGAATACCTCTCTGAATTTGTTATTAAAATATCTATCTAGCTACATCATTGGTTTATTTTCGAATTTTTGGTCAATGTTTCGTCATTTTTTATGACCCCCGACCTGTCAAAATTTGCAAAAAATGCGTTTCCAGAAAAGTGACCAGATCCCAGCACTGCTTAGCCCAAACTTTTGAAATTTTTACCCGATTTAAAAGTGGAATACCTCTCTGAATTTGCTATTAAAATATCTATCTAGCTGCATTATTGGTTTATTTTCGAATTTTTTGTCAATATTTTTTAATTTTTTATGACCCCCGACCTGTCAAAATTTGCAAAAAATGGGTTTGCAGAAAAGTGACCAGATCCCAGCACTGCTTAGCCCATAACTTTTGAAATTTTTACCCGATTTAAAAGTGGAATACCTCTCTGAATTTGTTATTAAAATATCTATCTAGCTGCATTATTGGTTTATTTTCGAATTTTTGGTCAATATTTTGTAATTTTTTATGACCCCCGAACTGTCAAAATTTGCAAAAAATGGGTTTGCAGAAAAGTGACCAGATCCCAGCACTGCTTATCCCAAACTTCTGAAATTTTTACCCGATTTAAAAGTGGAATACCTCTCTGAATTTGTTATTCGAATATCTATCTAGCTGCATTATTGGTTTATTTTCGAATTTTTGGTCAATATTTTGTAGTTTTTTATGACCCCCGACCTGTCAAAATTTGCAAAAAATGGGTTTGCAGAAAAGTGACCAGATCCCAGCACTGCTTATCCCATAGCTTTTGAAATTTTTACCCGATTTAAAAGTGGAATACCTCTCTGAATTTGTTATTAAAATATCTATCTAGCTGCATTATTGGTTTATTTTCGAATTTTTGGTCAATATTTTGTAATTTTTTATGACCCCCCGACCTGTCAAAATTTGCAAAAAATGGGTTTGCAGAAAAGTGACCAGATCCCAGCACTGCTTAGCCCAAACTTTTGAAATTTTTACCCGATTTAAAAGTGGAATACCTCTCTGAATTTGTTGTTAAAATATCTATCTAGCTGCATTATTGGTTTATTTTCGAATTTTTGGTCAATATTTTGTAGTTTTTTATGACCCCCGACCTGTCAAAATTTGCAAAAAATGTGTTTGCAGAAAAGTGACCAGATCCCAGCACTGCTTAGCCCAAACTTTTGAAATTTTTACCCGATTTAAAAGTGGAATACCTCTCTGAATTTGTTGTTAAAATATCTATCTAGCTGCATTATTGGTTTATTTTCGAATTTTTGGTCAATATTTTGTAATTTTTTATGACCCCCGACCTGTCAAAATTTGCAAAAAAATGGGTTTGCAGAAAAGTGACCAGATCCCAGCACTGCTTATCCCATTACTTTTGAAATTTTTACCCGATTTAAAAGTGGAATGCCTCTCTGAATTTGTTATTCGAATATCTATCTAGCTGCATTATTGGTTTATTTTCGAATTTTTGGTCAATATTTTGTAGTTTTTTATGACCCCCGACCTGTCAAAATTTGCAAAAAATGGGTTTGCAGAAAAGTGACCAGATCCCAGCACTGCTTAGCCCATAACTTTTGAAATTTTTACCCGATTTAAAAGTGGAATACCTCTCTGAATTTGTTATTAAAATATCTATCTAGCTGCATTATTGGTTTATTTTCGAATTTTTGGTCAATATTTTGTAATTTTTTATGACCCCCGACCTGTCAAAATTTGCAAAAAATGGGTTTGCAGAAAAGTGACCAGATCCCAGCACTGCTTATCCCAAACTTTTGAAATTTTTACCCGATTTAAAAGTGGAATGCCTCTCTGAATTTGTTATTCGAATATCTATCTAGCTGCATTATTGGTTTATTTTCGAATTTTTGGTCAATATTTTGTAGTTTTTTATGACCCCCGACCTGTCAAAATTTGCAAAAAATGGGTTTGCAGAAAAGTGACCAGATCCCAGCACTGCTTAGCCCATAACTTTTGAAATTTTTACCCGATTTAAAAGTGGAATACCTCTCTGAATTTGTTATTAAAATATCTATCTAGCTGCATTATTGGTTTATTTTCGAATTTTTGGTCAATATTTTGTAATTTTTTATGACCCCCGACCTGTCAAAATTTGCAAAAAATGGGTTTGCAGAAAAGTGACCAGATCCCAGCACTGCTTAGCCCAAACTTTTGAAATTTTTACCCGATTTAAAAGTGGAATACCTCTCTGAATTTGTTGTTAAAATATCTATCTAGCTGCATTATTGGTTTATTTTCGAATTTTTGGTCAATATTTTGTAGTTTTTTATGACCCCCGACCTGTCAAAATTTGCAAAAAATGGGTTTGCAGAAAAGTGACCAGATCCCAGCACTGCTTAGCCCAAACTTCTGAAATTTTTACCCGATTTAAAAGTGGAATACCTCTCTGAATTTGTTATTCGAATATCTATCTAGCTGCATTATTGGTTTATTTTCGAATTTTTGGTCAATATTTTGTAGTTTTTTATGACCCCCGACCTGTCAAAATTTGCAAAAAATGGGTTTGCAGAAAAGTGACCAGATCCCAGCACTGCTTAGCCCAAACTTTTGAAATTTTTACCCGATTTAAAAGTGGAATACCTCTCTGAATTTGTTATTCGAATATCTATCTAGCTGCATTATTGGTTTATTTTCGAATATTTGGTCAATATTTTGTAGTTTTTTATGACCCCCGACCTGTCAAAATTTGCAAAAAATGGGTTTGCAGAAAAGTGACCAGATCCCAGCACTGCTTAGCCCATAACTTTTGAAATTTTTACCCGATTTAAAAGTGGAATACCTCTCTGAATTTGTTATTAAAATATCTATCTAGCTGCATTATTGGTTTATTTTCGAATTTTTGGTCAATATTTTGTAATTTTTTATGACCCCCGACCTGTCAAAATTTGCAAAAAATGGGTTTGCAGAAAAGTGACCAGATCCCAGCACTGCTTAGCCCAAACTTTTGAAATTTTTACCCGATTTAAAAGTGGAATACCTCTCTGAATTTGTTGTTAAAATATCTATCTAGCTGCATTATTGGTTTATTTTCGAATTTTTGGTCAATATTTTGTAGTTTTTTATGACCCCCGACCTGTCAAAATTTGCAAAAAATGGGTTTGCAGAAAAGTGACCAGATCCCAGCACTGCTTAGCCCAAACTTCTGAAATTTTTACCCGATTTAAAAGTGGAATACCTCTCTGAATTTGTTATTCGAATATCTATCTAGCTGCATTATTGGTTTATTTTCGAATTTTTGGTCAATATTTTGTAGTTTTTTATGACCCCCGACCTGTCAAAATTTGCAAAAAATGGGTTTGCAGAAAAGTGACCAGATCCCAGCACTGCTTAGCCCAAACTTTTGAAATTTTTACCCGATTTAAAAGTGGAATACCTCTCTGAATTTGTTATTCGAATATCTATCTAGCTGCATTATTGGTTTATTTTCGAATATTTGGTCAATATTTTGTAGTTTTTTATGACCCCCGACCTGTCAAAATTTGCAAAAAATGGGTTTGCAGAAAAGTGACCAGATCCCAGCACTGCTTAGCCCATAACTTTTGAAATTTTTACCCGATTTAAAAGTGGAATACCTCTCTGAATTTGTTATTAAAATATCTATCTAGCTGCATTATTGGTTTATTTTCGAATTTTTGGTCAATATTTTGTAATTTTTTATGACCCCCGACCTGTCAAAATTTGCAAAAAATGGGTTTGCAGAAAAGTGACAAGATCCCAGCACTGCTTAGCCCAAACTTTTGAAATTTTTACCCGATTTAAAAGTGGAATACCTCTCTGAATTTGTTATTAAAATATCTATCTAGCTACATCATTGGTTTATTTTCGAATTTTTGGTCAATGTGTCGTCATTTTTTATGACCCCCGACCTGTCAAAATTTGCAAAAAATGGGTTTGCAGAAAAGTGACCAGAACCCAGCACTGCTTAGCCCATAACTTTTGAAATTTTTACCCGATTTAAAAGTGGAATACCTCTCTGAATTTGTTGTTAAAATATCTATCTAGCTGCATTATTGGTTTATTTTCGAATTTTTGGTCAATATTTTGTAGTTTTTTATGACCCCCGACCTGTCAAAATTTGCAAAAAATGGGTTTGCAGAAAAGTGACCAGATCCCAGCACTGCTTAGCCCAAACTTTTGAAATTTTTACCCGATTTAAAAGTGGAATACCTCTCTGAATTTGTTGTTAAAATATCTATCTAGCTGCATTATTGGTTTATTTTCGAATTTTTGGTCAATATTTTGTAGTTTTTTATGACCCCCGACCTGTCAAAATTTGCAAAAAATGGGTTTGCAGAAAAGTGACCAGATCCCAGCACTGCTTAGCCCAAACTTTTGAAATTTTTACCCGATTTAAAAGTGGAATACCTCTCTGAATTTGTTGTTAAAATATCTATCTAGCTGCATTATTGGTTTATTTTCGAATTTTTGGTCAATGTTTCGTCATTTTTTATGACCCCCGACCTGTCAAAATTTGCAAAAAATGGGTTTGCAGAAAAGTGACCAGATCCCAGCACTGCTTAGCCCAAACTTTTGAAATTTTTACCCGATTTAAAAGTGGAATACCTCTCTGAATTTGTTATTCGAATATCTATCTAGCTGCATTATTGGTTTATTTTCGAATTTTTGGTCAATATTTTGTAGTTTTTTATGACCCCCGACCTGTCAAAATTTGCAAAAAATGGGTTTGCAGAAAAGTGACCAGATCCCAGCACTGCTTAGCCCAAACTTTTGAAATTTTTACCCGATTTAAAAGTGGAATACCTCTCTGAATTTGTTGTTAAAATATCTATCTAGCTGCATTATTGGTTTATTTTCGAATTTTTGGTCAATATTTTGTAGTTTTTTATGACCCCGACCTGTCAAAATTTGCAAAAAATGGGTTTGCAGAAAAGTGACCAGATCCCAGCACTGCTTATCCCATAACTTTTGAAATTTTTACCCGATTTAAAAGTGGAATGCCTCTCTGAATTTGTTATTAAAATATCTATCTAGCTACATCATGGGTTTATTTTCGAATTTTTGGTCAATGTTTTGTAATTTTTTATGACCCCCGACCTGTCAAAATTTGCAAAAAATGGGTTTGCAGAAAAGTGACAAGATCCCAGCACTGCTTATCCCATTACTTTTGAAATTTTTACCCGATTTAAAAGTGGAATGCCTCTCTGAATTTGTTATTAAAATATCTATCTAGCTACATCATGGGTTTATTTTCGAATTTTTGGTCAATGTTTTGTAATTTTTTATGACCCCCGACCTGTCAAAATTTGCAAAAAATGGGTTTGCAGAAAAGTGACAAGATCCCAGCACTGCTTAGCCCAAACTTTTGAAATTTTTACCCGATTTAAAAGTGGAATACCTCTCTGAATTTGTTGTTAAAATATCTATCTAGCTGCATTATTGGTTTATTTTCGAATTTTTGGTCAATATTTTGTAATTTTTTATGACCCCCGACCTGTCAAAATTTGCAAAAAATGGGTTTGCAGAAAAGTGACCAGATCCCAGCACTGCTTATCCCATTACTTTTGAAATTTTTACCCGATTTAAAAGTGGAATGCCTCTCTGAATTTGTTATTCGAATATCTATCTAGCTGCATTATTGGTTTATTTTCGAATTTTTGGTCAATATTTTGTAATTTTTTATGACCCCCGACCTGTCAAAATTTGCAAAAAATGGGTTTGCAGAAAAGTGACCAGATCCCAGCACTGCTTAGCCCAAACTTTTGAAATTTTTACCCGATTTAAAAGTGGAATACCTCTCTGAATTTGTTATTAAAATATCTATCTAGCTGCATTATTGGTTTATTTTCGAATTTTTGGTCAATATTTTGTAATTTTTTATGACCCCCGACCTGTCAAAATTTGCAAAAAATGGGTTTGCAGAAAAGTGACCAGATCCCAGCACTGCTTAGCCCAAACTTTTGAAATTTTTACCCGATTTAAAAGTGGAATACCTCTCTGAATTTGTTGTTAAAATATCTATCTAGCTGCATTATTGGTTTATTTTCGAATTTTTGGTCAATATTTTGTAGTTTTTTATGACCCCCGACCTGTCAAAATTTGCAAAAAATGGGTTTGCAGAAAAGTGACCAGATCCCAGCACTGCTTAGCCCAAACTTTTGAAATTTTTACCCGATTTAAAAGTGGAATACCTCTCTGAATTTGTTGTTAAAATATCTATCTAGCTGCATTATTGGTTTATTTTCGAATTTTTGGTCAATATTTTGTAATTTTTTATGACCCCCGACCTGTCAAAATTTGCAAAAAAATGGGTTTGCAGAAAAGTGACCAGATCCCAGCACTGCTTATCCCATTACTTTTGAAATTTTTACCCGATTTAAAAGTGGAATGCCTCTCTGAATTTGTTATTCGAATATCTATCTAGCTGCATTATTGGTTTATTTTCGAATTTTTGGTCAATATTTTGTAGTTTTTTATGACCCCCGACCTGTCAAAATTTGCAAAAAATGGGTTTGCAGAAAAGTGACCAGATCCCAGCACTGCTTAGCCCATAACTTTTGAAATTTTTACCCGATTTAAAAGTGGAATACCTCTCTGAATTTGTTATTAAAATATCTATCTAGCTGCATTATTGGTTTATTTTCGAATTTTTGGTCAATATTTTGTAATTTTTTATGACCCCCGACCTGTCAAAATTTGCAAAAAATGGGTTTGCAGAAAAGTGACCAGATCCCAGCACTGCTTAGCCCAAACTTTTGAAATTTTTACCCGATTTAAAAGTGGAATACCTCTCTGAATTTGTTGTTAAAATATCTATCTAGCTGCATTATTGGTTTATTTTCGAATTTTTGGTCAATATTTCGTAGTTTTTTATGACCCCCGACCTGTCAAAATTTGCAAAAAATGGGTTTGCAGAAAAGTGACCAGATCCCAGCACTGCTTAGCCCAAACTTTTGAAATTTTTACCCGATTTAAAAGTGGAATACCTCTCTGAATTTGTTATTCGAATATCTATCTAGCTACATCATTGGTTTATTTTCGAATTTTTGGTCAATATTTTGTAGTTTTTTATGACCCCCGACCTGTCAAAATTTGCAAAAAATGGGTTTGCAGAAAAGTGACCAGATCCCAGCACTGCTTAGCCCAAACTTTTGAAATTTTTACCCGATTTAAAAGTGGAATACCTCTCTGAATTTGTTATTAAAATATCTATCTAGCTGCATTATTGGTTTATTTTCGAATTTTTGGTCAATATTTTGTAATTTTTTATGACCCCCGACCTGTCAAAATTTGCAAAAAATGGGTTTGCAGAAAAGTGACCAGATCCCAGCACTGCTTAGCCCAAACTTTTGAAATTTTTACCCGATTTAAAAGTGGAATACCTCTCTGAATTTGTTATTCGAATATCTATCTAGCTACATCATTGGTTTATTTTCGAATTTTTGGTCAATATTTTGTAATTTTTTATGACCCCCGACCTGTCAAAATTTGCAAAAAATGGGTTTGCAGAAAAGTGACCAGATCCCAGCACTGCTTAGCCCAAACTTTTGAAATTTTTACCCGATTTAAAAGTGGAATTCCTCTCTGAATTTGTTGTTAAAATATCTATCTAGCTGCATTATTGGTTTATTTTCGAATTTTTAGTCAATATTTTGTAATTTTTTATGACCCCCGACCTGTCAAAATTTGCAAAAAATGGGTTTGCAGAAAAGTGACCAGATCCCAGCACTGCTTAGCCCATAACTTTTGAAATTTTTACCCGATTTAAAAGTGGAATGCCTCTCTGAATTTGTTATTAAAATATCTATCTAGCTACATCATTGGTTTATTTTCGAATTTTTGGTCAATGTTTCGTCATTTTTTATGACCCCCGACCTGTCAAAATTTGCAAAAAATGGGTTTGCAGAAAAGTGACCAGATCCCAGCACTGCTTAGCCCAAACTTTTGAAATTTTTACCCGATTTAAAAGTGGAATACCTCTCTGAATTTGTTGTTAAAATATCTATCTAGCTGCATTATTGGTTTATTTTCGAATTTTTGGTCAATATTTTGTAGTTTTTTATGACCCCCGACTTGTTAAAATTTGCAAAAAATGGGTTTGCAGAAAAGTGACCAGATCCCAGCACTGCTTAGCCCAAACTTTTGAAATTTTTACCCGATTTAAAAGTGGAATACCTCTCTGAATTTGTTGTTAAAATATCTATCTAGCTGCATTATTGGTTTATTTTCGAATTTTTAGTCAATATTTTGTAATTTTTTATGACCCCCGACCTGTCAAAATTTGCAAAAAATGGGTTTGCAGAAAAGTGACCAGATCCCAGCACTGCTTAGCCCATAACTTTTGAAATTTTTACCCGATTTAAAAGTGGAATACCTCTCTGAATTTGTTATTAAAATATCTATCTAGCTGCATTATTGGTTTATTTTCGAATTTTTGGTCAATATGTTGTAGTTTTTTATGACCCCCGACTTGTTAAAATTTGCAAAAAATGGGTTTGCAGAAAAGTGACCAGATCCCAGCACTGCTTAGCCCAAACTTTTGAAATTTTTACCCAATTTAAAAGTGGAATACCTCTCTGAATTTGTTGTTAAAATATCTATCTAGCTGCATTATTGGTTTATTTTCGAATTTTTGGTCAATATTTTGTAGTTTTTTATGACCCCCGACCTGTCAAAATTTGCAAAAAATGGGTTTGCAGAAAAGTGACCAGATCCCAGCACTGCTTAGCCCAAACTTTTGAAATTTTTACCCGATTTAAAAGTGGAATACCTCTGAATTTGTTATCCGAATATCTATTTAGCTGCATTATTGGTTTATTTTCGAATTTTTGGTCAATATTTTGTAGTTTTTTATGACCCCCGACCTGTCAAAATTTGCAAAAAATGGGTTTGCAGAAAAGTGACCAGATCCCAGCACTGCTTAGCCCAAACTTTTGAAATTTTTACCCGATTTAAAAGTGGAACACCTCTCTGAATTTGTTGTTAAAATATCTATCTAGCTGCATTATTGGTTTATTTTCGAATTTTTGATCAATATTTTGTAGTTTTTTATGACCCCCGACCTGTCAAAATTTGCAAAAAATGGGTTTGCAGAAAAGTGACCAGATCCCAGCACTGCTTAGCCCAAACTTTTGAAATTTTTACCCGATTTAAAAGTGGAATACCTCTCTGAATTTGTTATTCGAATATCTAGCTGCATTATTGGTTTATTTTCGAATTTTTGGTCAATATTTTGTAGTTTTTTATGACCCCCGACCTGTCAAAATTTGCAAAAAATGGGTTTGCAGAAAAGTGACCAGATCCCAGCACTGCTTAGCCCAAACTTTTGAAATTTTTACCCGATTTAAAAGTGGAATACCTCTCTGAATTTGTTATCCGAATATCTATTTAGCTGCATTATTGGTTTATTTTCGAATTTTTTGGTCAATATTTTGTAGTTTTTTATGACCCCCGACCTGTCAAAATTTGCAAAAAATGGGTTTGCAGAAAAGTGACCAGATCCCAGCACTGCTTAGCCCAAACTTTTGAAATTTTTACCCGATTTAAAAGTGGAACACCTCTCTGAATTTGTTGTTAAAATATCTATCTAGCTGCATTATTGGTTTATTTTCGAATTTTTGATCAATATTTTGTAGTTTTTTATGACCCCCGACCTGTCAAAATTTGCAAAAAATGGGTTTGCAGAAAAGTGACCAGATCCCAGCACTGCTTAGCCCAAACTTTTGAAATTTTTACCCGATTTAAAAGTGGAATACCTCTCTGAATTTGTTATTCGAATATCTAGCTGCATTATTGGTTTATTTTCGAATTTTTGGTCAATATTTTGTAGTTTTTTATGACCCCCGACCTGTCAAAATTTGCAAAAAATGGGTTTGCAGAAAAGTGACCAGATCCCAGCACTGCTTAGCCCAAACTTTTGAAATTTTTACCCGATTTAAAAGTGGAATACCTCTCTGAATTTGTTATTTGAATATCTATCTAGCTGCATTATTGGTTTATTTTCGAATTTTTGGTCAATATTTTGTAATTTTTTATGACCCCCGACCTGTCAAAATTTGCAAAAAATGGGTTTGCAGAAAAGTGACCAGATCCCAGCACTGCTTAGCCCAAACTTTTGAAATTTTTACCCGATTTAAAAGTGGAACACCTCTCTGAATTTGTTGTTAAAATATCTATCTAGCTGCATTATTGGTTTATTTTCGAATTTTTGATCAATATTTTGTAGTTTTTTATGACCCCCGACCTGTCAAAATTTGCAAAAAATGGGTTTGCAGAAAAGTGACCAGATCCCAGCACTGCTTAGCCCAAACTTTTGAAATTTTTACCCGATTTAAAAGTGGAATACCTCTCTGAATTTGTTATTCGAATATCTAGCTGCATTATTGGTTTATTTTCGAATTTTTGGTCAATATTTTGTAGTTTTTTATTACCCCCGACCTGTCAAAATTTGCAAAAAATGGGTTTGCAGAAAAGTGACCAGATCCCAGCACTGCTTAGCCCAAACTTTTGAAATTTTTACCCGATTTAAAAGTGGAATACCTCTCTGAATTTGTTATTTGAATATCTATCTAGCTGCATTATTGGTTTATTTTCGAATTTTTGGTCAATATTTTGTAGTTTTTTATGACCCCCGACCTGTCAAAATTTGCAAAAAATGGGCTTGCAGAAAAGTGACCAGATCCCAGCACTGCTTAGCCCAAACTTTTGAAATTTTTACCCGATTTAAAAGTGGAATACCTCTCTGAATTTGTTATTTGAATATCTATCTAGCTGCATTATTGGTTTATTTTCGAATTTTTGGTCAATATTTTGTAGTTTTTTATGACCCCCGACCTGTCAAAATTTGCAAAAAATGGGTTTGCAGAAAAGTGACCAGATCCCAGCACTGCTTAGCCCAAACTTTTGAAATTTTTACCCGATTTAAAAGTGGAATACCTCTCTGAATTTGTTGTTAAAATATCTATCTAGCTGCATTATTGGTTTATTTTCGAATTTTTGGTCAATATTTTTTAATTTTTTATGACCCCCGACCTGTCAAAATTTGCAAAAAATGGGTTTGCAGAAAAGTGACCAGATCCCAGCACTGCTTAGCCCAAACTTTTGAAATTTTTACCCGATTTAAAAGTGGAATACCTCTCTGAATTTGTTATTAAAATATCTATCTAGCTGCATTATTGGTTTATTTTCGAATTTTTGGTCAATATTTTGTAATTTTTTATGACCCCCGACCTGTCAAAATTTGCAAAAAATGGGTTTGCAGAAAAGTGACCAGATCCCAGCACTGCTTAGCCCAAACTTTTGAAATTTTTACCCGATTTAAAAGTGGAATACCTCTCTGAATTTGTTGTTAAAATATATATCTAGCTGCATTATTGGTTTATTTTCGAATTTTTGGTCAATATTTTTTAATTTTTTATGACCCCCGACCTGTCAAAATTAGCAAAAAATGGGTTTGCAGAAAAGTGACCAGATCCCAGCAATGCTTAGCCCAAACTTTTGAAATTTTTACCCGATTTAAAAGTGGAATACCTCTCTGAATTTGTTATTAAAATATCTATCTAGCTGCATTATTGGTTTATTTTCGAATTTTTGGTCAATATTTTGTAATTTTTTATGACCCCCGACCTGTCAAAATTTGCAAAAAATGGGTTTTCAGAAAAGTGACCAGATCCCAGCACTGCTTAGCCCAAACTTTTGAAATTTTTACCCGATTTAAAAGTGGAATACCTCTCTGAATTTGTTGTTAAAATATCTATCTAGCTGCATTATTGGTTTATTTTCGAATTTTTGGTCAATATTTTGTAATTTTTTATGACCCCCGACCTGTCAAAATTTGCAAAAAATGGGTTTGCAGAAAAGTGACCAGATCCCAGCACTGCTTAGCCCATAACTTTTGAAATTTTTACCCGATTTAAAAGTGGAATACCTCTCTGAATTTGCTATTAAAATATCTATCTAGCTGCATTATTGGTTTATTTTCTAATTTTTTGTCAATATTTTTTAATTTTTTATGACCCCCGACCTGTCAAAATTTGCAAAAAATGGGTTTGCAGAAAAGTGACCAGATCCCAGCACTGCTTAGCCCAAACTTTTGAAATTTTTACCCGATTTAAAAGTGGAATACCTCTCTGAATTTGTTGTTAAAATATCTATCTAGCTGCATTATTGGTTTATTTTCGAATTTTTGGTCAATATTTTGTAATTTTTTATGACCCCCGACCTGTCAAAATTTGCAAAAAATGGGTTTGCAGAAAAGTGACCAGATCCCAGCACTGCTTATCCCAAACCTTTTGAAATTTTTACCCGATTTAAAAGTGGAATACCTCTCTGAATTTGTTATTCGAATATCTATCTAGCTGCATTATTGGTTTATTTTCGAATTTTTGGTCAATATTTTGTAATTTTTTATGACCCCCGACCTGTCAAAATTTGCAAAAAAAATGGGTTTGCAGAAAAGTGACCAGATCCCAGCACTGCTTATCCCATAACTTTTGAAATTTTTACCCGATTTAAAAGTGGAAAGCCTCTCTGAATTTGTTATTAAAATATCTATCTAGCTACATCATTGGTTTTTTTTCGAATTTTTGGTCAATTTTTCGTCATTTTTTATGACCCCCGACCTGTCAAAATTTGCAAAAAATGGGTTTGCAGAAAAGTGACCAGATCCCAGCACTGCTTAGCCCAAACTTTTGAAATTTTTACCCGATTTAAAAGTGGAATACCTCTCTGAATTTGTTATTCGAATATCTATCTAGCTGCATTATTGGCTTATTTTCGAATTTTTGGTCAATATTTTGTAATTTTTTATGACCCCCGACCTGTCAAAATTTGCAAAAAATGGGTTTGCAGAAAAGTGACCAGATCCCAGCACTGCTTAGCCCAAACTTTTGAAATTTTTACCCGATTTAAAAGTGGAATACCTCTCTGAATTTGTTATTAAAATATCTATCTAGCTGCATTATTGGTTTATTTTCGAATTTTTGGTCAATATTTTGTAATTTTTTATGACCCCCGACCTGTCAAAATTTGCAAAAAATGGGTTTGCAGAAAAGTGACCAGATCCCAGCACTGCTTAGCCCAAACTTTTGAAATTTTTACCCGATTTAAAAGTGGAATACCTCTCTGAATTTGTTGTTAAAATATCTATCTAGCTGCATTATTGGTTTATTTTCGAATTTTTGGTCAATATTTTGTAATTTTTTATGACCCCCGACCTGTCAAAATTTGCAAAAAATGGGTTTGCAGAAAAGTGACCAGATCCCAGCACTGCTTAGCCCAAACTTTTGAAATTTTTACCCGATTTAAAAGTGGAATACCTCTCTAAATTTGTTGTTAAAATATCTATCTAGCTGCATTATTGGTTTATTTTCGAATTTTTGGTCAATATTTTGTAGTTTTTTATGCATTATTTGCTGCATTATTGGTTTATTTTCGAATTTTTGGTCAATATTTTGTAATTTTTTATGACCCCCGACCTGTCAAAATTTGCAAAAAATGGGTTTGCAGAAAAGTGACCAGATCCCAGCACTGCTTATCCCAAACCTTTTGAAATTTTTACCCGATTTAAAAGTGGAATACCTCTCTGAATTTGTTATTCGAATATCTATCTAGCTGCATTATTGGTTTATTTTCGAATTTTTGGTCAATATTTTGTAATTTTTTATGACCCCCGACCTGTCAAAATTTGCAAAAAATGGGTTTGCAGAAAAGTGACCAGAACCCAGCACTGCTTAGCCCATAACTTTTGAAATTTTTACCCGATTTAAAAGTGGAATACCTCTCTGAATTTGTTGTTAAAATATCTATCTAGCTGCATTATTGGTTTATTTTCGAATTTTTTGGTCAATATTTTTTAATTTTTTATGACCCCCGACCTGTCAAAATTTGCAAAAAATGGGTTTGCAGAAAAGTGACCAGATCCCAGCACTGCTTAGCCCAAACTTTTGAAATTTTTACCCGATTTAAAAGTGGAATACCTCTCTGAATTTGTTATTAAAATATCTATCTAGCTGCATTATTGGTTTATTTTCGAATTTTTGGTCAATATTTTGTAATTTTTTATGACCCCCGACCTGTCAAAATTTGCAAAAAATGGGTTTGCAGAAAAGTGACCAGATCCCAGCACTGCTTAGCCCAAACTTTTGAAATTTTTACCCGATTTAAAAGTGGAATACCTCTCTGAATTTGTTGTTAAAATATCTATCTAGCTGCATTATTGGTTTATTTTCGAATTTTTGGTCAATATTTTGTAATTTTTTATGACCCCCGACCTGTCAAAATTTGCAAAAAATGGGTTTGCAGAAAAGTGACCAGATCCCAGCACTGCTTAGCCCATAACTTTTGAAATTTTTACCCGATTTAAAAGTGGAATACCTCTCTGAATTTGCTATTAAAATATCTATCTAGCTGCATTATTGGTTTATTTTCTAATTTTTTGTCAATATTTTTTAATTTTTTATGACCCCCGACCTGTCAAAATTTGCAAAAAATGGGTTTGCAGAAAAGTGACCAGATCCCAGCACTGCTTAGCCCAAACTTTTGAAATTTTTACCCGATTTAAAAGTGGAATACCTCTCTGAATTTGTTGTTAAAATATCTATCTAGCTGCATTATTGGTTTATTTTCGAATTTTTGGTCAATATTTTGTAATTTTTTATGACCCCCGACCTGTCAAAATTTGCAAAAAATGGGTTTGCAGAAAAGTGACCAGATCCCAGCACTGCTTATCCCAAACCTTTTGAAATTTTTACCCGATTTAAAAGTGGAATACCTCTCTGAATTTGTTATTCGAACATCTATCTAGCTGCATTATTGGTTTATTTTCGAATTTTTGGTCAATATTTTGTAATTTTTTATGACCCCCGACCTGTCAAAATTTGCAAAAAAAATGGGTTTGCAGAAAAGTGACCAGATCCCAGCACTGCTTATCCCATAACTTTTGAAATTTTTACCCGATTTAAAAGTGGAAAGCCTCTCTGAATTTGTTATTAAAATATCTATCTAGCTACATCATTGGTTTTTTTTTCGAATTTTTGGTCAATTTTTCGTCATTTTTTATGACCCCCGACCTGTCAAAATTTGCAAAAAATGGGTTTGCAGAAAAGTGACCAGATCCCAGCACTGCTTAGCCCAAACTTTTGAAATTTTTACCCGATTTAAAAGTGGAATACCTCTCTGAATTTGTTATTCGAATATCTATCTAGCTGCATTATTGGCTTATTTTCGAATTTTTGGTCAATATTTTGTAATTTTTTATGACCCCCGACCTGTCAAAATTTGCAAAAAATGGGTTTGCAGAAAAGTGACCAGATCCCAGCACTGCTTAGCCCAAACTTTTGAAATTTTTACCCGATTTAAAAGTGGAATACCTCTCTGAATTTGTTATTCGAATATCTATCTAGCTGCATTATTGGCTTATTTTCGAATTTTTGGTCAATATTTTTTATTTTTTTATGACCCCCGACCTGTCAAAATTTGCAAAAAATGGGTTTGCAGAAAAGTGACCAGATCCCAGCACTGCTTAGCCCAAACTTTTGAAATTTTTACCCGATTTAAAAGTGGAATACCTCTCTGAATTTGTTATTAAAATATCTATCTAGCTGCATTATTGGTTTATTTTCGAATTTTTGGTCAATATTTTGTAATTTTTTATGACCCCCGACCTGTCAAAATTTGCAAAAAATGGGTTTGCAGAAAAGTGACCAGATCCCAGCACTGCTTAGCCCAAACTTTTGAAATTTTTACCCGATTTAAAAGTGGAATACCTCTCTAAATTTGTTGTTAAAATATCTATCTAGCTGCATTATTGGTTTATTTTCGAATTTTTGGTCAATATTTTGTAATTTTTTATGACCTACGACCTGTCAAAATTTGCAAAAAATGGGTTTGCAGAAAAGTGACCAGATCCCAGCACTGCTTAGCCCAAACTTTTGAAATTTTTACCCGATTTAAAAGTGGAATACCTCTCTAAATTTGTTGTTAAAATATCTATCTAGCTGCATTATTGGTTTATTTTCGAATTTTTGGTCAATATTTTGTAGTTTTTTATGCATTATTTGCTGCATTATTGGTTTATTTTCGAATTTTTGGTCAATATTTTGTAATTTTTTATGACCCCCGACCTGTCAAAATTTGCAAAAAATGGGTTTGCAGAAAAGTGACCAGATCCCAGCACTGCTTATCCCAAACCTTTTGAAATTTTTACCCGATTTAAAAGTGGAATACCTCTCTGAATTTGTTATTCGAATATCTATCTAGCTGCATTATTGGTTTATTTTCGAATTTTTGGTCAATATTTTGTAATTTTTTATGACCCCCGACCTGTCAAAATTTGCAAAAAATGGGTTTGCAGAAAAGTGACCAGAACCCAGCACTGCTTAGCCCATAACTTTTGAAATTTTTACCCGATTTAAAAGTGGAATACCTCTCTGAATTTGTTGTTAAAATATCTATCTAGCTGCATTATTGGTTTATTTTCGAATTTTTGGTCAATATTTTGTAGTTTTTTATGCATTATTTGCTGCATTATTGGTTTATTTTCGAATTTTTGGTCAATATTTTGTAATTTTTTATGACCCCCGACCTGTCAAAATTTGCAAAAAATGGGTTTGCAGAAAAGTGACCAGATCCCAGCACTGCTTAGCCCATAACTTTTGAAATTTTTACCCGATTTAAAAGTGGAATACCTCTCTGAATTTGTTGTTAAAATATCTATCTAGCTGCATTATTGGTTTATTTTCGAATTTTTGGTCAATATTTTGTAATTTTTTATGACCCCCGACCTGTCAAAATTTGCAAAAAATGGGTTTGCAGAAAAGTGACCAGAACCCAGCACTGCTTAGCCCATAACTTTTGAAATTTTTACCCGATTTAAAAGTGGAATACCTCTCTGAATTTGTTGTTAAAATATCTATCTAGCTGCATTATTGGTTTATTTTCGAATTTTTGGTCAATATTTTGTAATTTTTTATGACCCCCGACCTGTCAAAATTTGCAAAAAATGGGTTTGCAGAAAAGTGACCAGAACCCAGCACTGCTTAGCCCATAACTTTTGAAATTTTTACCCGATTTAAAAGTGGAATACCTCTCTGAATTTGTTATTAAAATATCTATCTAGCTGCATTATTGGTTTATTTTCGAATTTTTGGTCAATATTTTGTAATTTTTTATGACCCCCGACCTGTCAAAATTTGCAAAAAATGGGTTTGCAGAAAAGTGACAAGATCCCAGCACTGCTTAGCCCAAACTTTTGAAATTTTTACCCGATTTAAAAGTGGAATACCTCTCTGAATTTGTTGTTAAAATATCTATCTAGCTGCATTATTGGTTTATTTTCGAATTTTTGGTCAATATTTTTTAATTTTTTATGACCCCCGACCTGTCAAAATTTGCAAAAAATGGGTTTGCAGAAAAGTGACCAGAACCCAGCACTGCTTAGCCCAAACTTTTGAAATTTTTACCCGATTTAAAAGTGGAATACCTCTCTGAATTTGTTATTTGAATATCTATCTAGCTGCATTATTGGTTTATTTTCGAATTTTTGGTCAATATTTTGTAGTTTTTTATGACCCCCGACCTGTCAAAATTTGCAAAAAATGGGTTTGCAGAAAAGTGACCAGATCCCAGCACTGCTTAGCCCAAACTTTTGAAATTTTTACCCGATTTAAAAGTGGAATACCTCTCTGAATTTGTTATTAAAATATCTATCTAGCTGCATTATTGGTTTATTTTCGAATTTTTGGTCAATATTTTTTAATTTTTTATGACCCCCGACCTGTCAAAATTTGCAAAAAATGGGTTTGCAGAAAAGTGACCAGATCCCAGCACTGCTTAGCCCAAACTTTTGAAATTTTTACCCGATTTAAAAGTGGAATACCTCTCTGAATTTGTTATTAAAATATCTATCTAGCTGCATTATTGGTTTATTTTCGAATTTTTGGTCAATATTTTGTAATTTTTTATGACCCCCGACCTGTCAAAATTTGCAAAAAATGGGTTTGCAGAAAAGTGACCAGATCCCAGCACTGCTTAGCCCAAACTTTTGAAATTTTTACCCGATTTAAAAGTGGAATACCTCTCTGAATTTGTTGTTAAAATATCTATCTAGCTGCATTATTGGTTTATTTTCGAATTTTTGGTCAATATTTTGTAGTTTTTTATGACCCCCGACCTGTCAAAATTTGCAAAAAATGGGTTTGCAGAAAAGTGACCAGATCCCAGCACTGCTTAGCCCATAACTTTTGAAATTTTTACCCGATTTAAAAGTGGAATACCTCTCTGAATTTGTTGTTAAAATATCTATCTAGCTGCATTATTGGTTTATTTTCGAATTTTTGGTCAATATTTTGTAGTTTTTTATGACCCCCGACCTGTCAAAATTTGCAAAAAATGGGTTTGCAGAAAAGTGACCAGATCCCAGCACTGCTTAGCCCATAACTTTTGAAATTTTTACCCGATTTAAAAGTGGAATACCTCTCTGAATTTGCTATTAAAATATCTATCTAGCTGCATTATTGGTTTATTTTCGAATTTTTGGTCAATATTTTTTAATTTTTTATGACCCCCGACCTGTCAAAATTTGCAAAAAATGGGTTTGCAGAAAAGTGACCAGATCCCAGCCCTGCTTAGCCCAAACTTTTGAAATTTTTACCCGATTTAAAAGTGGAATACCTCTCTGAATTTGTTGTTAAAATATCTATCTAGCTGCATTATTGGTTTATTTTCGAATTTTTGGTCAATATTTTGTAATTTTTTATGACCCCCGACCTGTCAAAATTTGCAAAAAATGGGTTTGCAGAAAAGTGACCAGATCCCAGCACTGCTTATCCCAAACCTTTTGAAATTTTTACCCGATTTAAAAGTGGAATACCTCTCTGAATTTGTTATTAGAATATCTATCTAGCTGCATTATTGGTTTATTTTCGAATTTTTGGTCAATATTTTGTAATTTTTTATGACCCCCGACCTGTCAAAATTTGCAAAAAAAATGGGTTTGCAGAAAAGTGACCAGATCCCAGCACTGCTTATCCCATAACTTTTGAAATTTTTACCCGATTTAAAAGTGGAAAGCCTCTCTGAATTTGTTATTAAAATATCTATCTAGCTACATCATTGTTGTTTTTTTTCGAATTTTTGGTCAATTTTTCGTCATTTTTTATGACCCCCGACCTGTCAAAATTTGCAAAAAATGGGTTTGCAGAAAAGTGACCAGATCCCAGCACTGCTTAGCCCAAACTTTTGAAATTTTTACCCGATTTAAAAGTGGAATACCTCTCTGAATTTGTTATTCGAATATCTATCTAGCTGCATTATTGGCTTATTTTCGAATTTTTGGTCAATATTTTGTAATTTTTTATGACCCCCGACCTGTCAAAATTTGCAAAAAATGGGTTTGCAGAAAAGTGACCAGATCCCAGCACTGCTTAGCCCAAACTTTTGAAATTTTTACCCGATTTAAAAGTGGAATACCTCTCTGAATTTGTTGTTAAAATATCTATCTAGCTGCATTATTGGTTTATTTTCGAATTTTTGGTCAATATTTTGTAATTTATGACCCCCGACCTGTCAAAATTTGCAAAAAATGGGTTTGCAGAAAAGTGACCAGATCCCAGCACTGCTTAGCCCAAACTTTTGAAATTTTTACCCGATTTAAAAGTGGAATACCTCTCTAAATTTGTTGTTAAAATATCTATCTAGCTGCATTATTGGCTTATTTTCGAATTTTTGGTCAATATTTTGTAATTTTTTATGACCCCCGACCTGTCAAAATTTGCAAAAAATGGGTTTGCAGAAAAGTGACCAGATCCCAGCACTGCTTAGCCCAAACTTTTGAAATTTTTACCCGATAAAAAAGTGGAATACCTCTCTGAATTTGTTGTTAAAATATCTATCTAGCTGCATTATTGGTTTATTTTCGAATTTTTGGTCAATATTTTGTAATTTTTTATGACCCCCGACCTGTCAAAATTTGCAAAAATGGGTTTGCAGAAAAGTGACCAGAACCCAGCACTGCTTAGCCCATAACTTTTGAAATTTTTACCCGATTTAAAAGTGGAATACCTCTCTGAATTTGTTATTAAAATATCTATCTAGCTGCATTATTGGTTTATTTTCGAATTTTTGGTCAATATTTTGTAATTTTTTATGACCCCCGACCTGTCAAAATTTGCAAAAAATGGGTTTGCAGAAAAGTGACCAGATCCCAGCACTGCTTAGCCCAAACTTTTGAAATTTTTACCCGATTTAAAAGTGGAATACCTCTCTGAATTTGTTGTTAAAATATCTATCTAGCTGCATTATTGGTTTATTTTCGAATTTTTGGTCAATATTTTTTAATTTTTTATGACCTCCGACCTGTCAAAATTTGCAAAAAAATGGGTTTGCAGAAAAGTGACCAGAACCCAGCACTGCTTAGCCCAAACTTTTGAAATTTTTACCCGATTTAAAAGTGGAATACCTCTCTGAATTTGTTATTTGAATATCTATCTAGCTGCATTATTGGTTTATTTTCGAATTTTTGGTCAATATTTTGTAGTTTTTTATGACCCCCGACCTGTCAAAATTTGCAAAAAATGGGTTTGCAGAAAAGTGACCAGATCCCAGCACTGCTTAGCCCAAACTTTTGAAATTTTTACCCGATTTAAAAGTGGAATACCTCTCTGAATTTGTTATTAAAATATCTATCTAGCTGCATTATTGGTTTATTTTCGAATTTTTGGTCAATATTTTGTAATTTTTTATGACCCCCGACCTGTCAAAATTTGCAAAAAATGGGTTTGCAGAAAAGTGACCAGATCCCAGCACTGCTTAGCCCAAACTTTTGAAATTTTTACCCGATTTAAAAGTGGAATACCTCTCTGAATTTGTTGTTAAAATATCTATCTAGCTGCATTATTGGTTTATTTTCGAATTTTTGGTCAATATTTTGTAATTTTTTATGACCCCCGACCTGTCAAAATTTGCAAAAAATGGGTTTGCAGAAAAGTGACCAGATCCCAGCACTGCTTAGCCCATAACTTTTGAAATTTTTACCCGATTTAAAAGTGGAATACCTCTCTGAATTTGTTGTTAAAATATCTATCTAGCTGCATTATTGGTTTATTTTCGAATTTTTGGTCAATATTTTGTAGTTTTTTATGACCCCCGACCTGTCAAAATTTGCAAAAAATGGGTTTGCAGAAAAGTGACCAGATCCCAGCACTGCTTAGCCCATAACTTTTGAAATTTTTACCCGATTTAAAAGTGGAATACCTCTCTGAATTTGCTATTAAAATATCTATCTAGCTGCATTATTGGTTTATTTTCGAATTTTTGGTCAATATTTTTTAATTTTTTATGACCCCCGACCTGTCAAAATTTGCAAAAAATGGGTTTGCAGAAAAGTGACCAGATCCCAGCACTGCTTAGCCCAAACTTTTGAAATTTTTACCCGATTTAAAAGTGGAATACCTCTCTGAATTTGTTGTTAAAATATCTATCTAGCTGCATTATTGGTTTATTTTCGAATTTTTGGTCAATATTTTGTAATTTTTTATGACCCCCGACCTGTCAAAATTTGCAAAAAATGGGTTTGCAGAAAAGTGACCAGATCCCAGCACTGCTTATCCCAAACCTTTTGAAATTTTTACCCGATTTAAAAGTGGAATACCTCTCTGAATTTGTTATTAGAATATCTATCTAGCTGCATTATTGGTTTATTTTCGAATTTTTGGTCAATATTTTGTAATTTTTTATGACCCCCGACCTGTCAAAATTTGCAAAAAAAATGGGTTTGCAGAAAAGTGACCAGATCCCAGCACTGCTTATCCCATAACTTTTGAAATTTTTACCCGATTTAAAAGTGGAAAGCCTCTCTGAATTTGTTATTAAAATATCTATCTAGCTACATCATTGGTTTTTTTTCGAATTTTTGGTCAATTTTTCGTCATTTTTTATGACCCCCGACCTGTCAAAATTTGCAAAAAATGGGTTTGCAGAAAAGTGACCAGATCCCAGCACTGCTTAGCCCAAACTTTTGAAATTTTTACCCGATTTAAAAGTGGAATACCTCTCTGAATTTGTTATTCGAATATCTATCTAGCTGCATTATTGGCTTATTTTCGAATTTTTGGTCAATATTTTGTAATTTTTTATGACCCCCGACCTGTCAAAATTTGCAAAAATGGGTTTGCAGAAAAGTGACAAGATCCCAGCACTGCTTAGCCCAAACTTTTGAAATTTTTACCCGATTTAAAAGTGGAATACCTCTCTGAATTTGTTGTTAAAATATCTATCTAGCTGCATTATTGGTTTATTTTCGAATTTTTGGTCAATATTTTGTAATTTTTTATGACCCCCGACCTGTCAAAATTTGCAAAAAATGGGTTTGCAGAAAAGTGACCAGATCCCAGCACTGCTTAGCCCAAACTTTTGAAATTTTTACCCGATTTAAAAGTGGAATACCTCTCTAAATTTGTTGTTAAAATATCTATCTAGCTGCATTATTGGCTTATTTTCGAATTTTTGGTCAATATTTTGTAGTTTTTTATGACCCCCGACCTGTCAAAATTTGCAAAAAATGGGTTTGCAGAAAAGTGACCAGATCCCAGCACTGCTTAGCCCAAACTTTTGAAATTTTTACCCGATTAAAAAGTGGAATACCTCTCTGAATTTGTTGTTAAAATATCTATCTAGCTGCATTATTGGTTTATTTTCGAATTTTTGGTCAATATTTTGTAATTTTTTATGACCCCCGACCTGTCAAAATTTGCAAAAAATGGGTTTGCAGAAAAGTGACCAGAACCCAGCACTGCTTAGCCCATAACTTTTGAAATTTTTACCCGATTTAAAAGTGGAATACCTCTCTGAATTTGTTATTAAAATATCTATCTAGCTGCATTATTGGTTTATTTTCGAATTTTTGGTCAATATTTTGTAATTTTTTATGACCCCCGACCTGTCAAAATTTGCAAAAAATGGGTTTGCAGAAAAGTGACAAGATCCCAGCACTGCTTAGCCCAAACTTTTGAAATTTTTACCCGATTTAAAAGTGGAATACCTCTCTGAATTTGTTGTTAAAATATCTATCTAGCTGCATTATTGGTTTATTTTCGAATTTTTGGTCAATATTTTTTAATTTTTTATGACCTCCGACCTGTCAAAATTTGCAAAAAATGGGTTTGCAGAAAAGTGACCAGAACCCAGCACTGCTTAGCCCAAACTTTTGAAATTTTTACCCGATTTAAAAGTGGAATACCTCTCTGAATTTGTTATTTGAATATCTATCTAGCTGCATTATTGGTTTATTTTCGAATTTTTGGTCAATATTTTGTAGTTTTTTATGACCCCCGACCTGTCAAAATTTGCAAAAAATGGGTTTGCAGAAAAGTGACCAGATCCCAGCACTGCTTAGCCCAAACTTTTGAAATTTTTACCCGATTTAAAAGTGGAATACCTCTCTGAATTTGTTATTAAAATATCTATCTAGCTGCATTATTGGTTTATTTTCGAATTTTTGGTCAATATTTTTTAATTTTTTATGACCCCCGACCTGTCAAAATTTGCAAAAAATGGGTTTGCAGAAAAGTGACCAGATCCCAGCACTGCTTAGCCCAAACTTTTGAAATTTTTACCCTATTTAAAAGTGGAATACCTCTCTGAATTTGTTATTAAAATATCTATTTAGCTGCATTATTGGTTTATTTTCGAATTTTTGGTCAATATTTTGTAATTTTTTATGACCCCCGACCTGTCAAAATTTGCAAAAAATGGGTTTGCAGAAAAGTGACAAGATCCCAGCACTGCTTAGCCCAAACTTTTGAAATTTTTACCCGATTTAAAAGTGGAATACCTCTCTGAATTTGTTGTTAAAATATCTATCTAGCTGCATTATTGGTTTATTTTCGAATTTTTGGTCAATATTTTGTAGTTTTTTATGACCCCCCGACCTGTCAAAATTTGCAAAAAATGGGTTTGCAGAAAAGTGACCAGATCCCAGCACTGCTTAGCCCATAACTTTTGAAATTTTTACCCGATTTAAAAGTGGAATACCTCTCTGAATTTGTTGTTAAAATATCTATCTAGCTGCATTATTGGTTTATTTTCGAATTTTTGGTCAATATTTTGTAGTTTTTTATGACCCCCGACCTGTCAAAATTTGCAAAAAATGGGTTTGCAGAAAAGTGACCAGATCCCAGCACTGCTTAGCCCATAACTTTTGAAATTTTTACCCGATTTAAAAGTGGAATACCTCTCTGAATTTGCTATTAAAATATCTATCTAGCTGCATTATTGGTTTATTTTCGAATTTTTGGTCAATATTTTTTAATTTTTTATGACCCCCGACCTGTCAAAATTTGCAAAAAATGGGTTTGCAGAAAAGTGACAAGATCCCAGCACTGCTTAGCCCAAACTTTTGAAATTTTTACCCGATTTAAAAGTGGAATACCTCTCTGAATTTGTTGTTAAAATATCTATCTAGCTGCATTATTGGTTTATTTTCGAATTTTTGGTCAATATTTTGTAATTTTTTATGACCCCCGACCTGTCAAA